>NC_059430.1:7309824-7319824 GCF_021028975.2 Sphaerodactylus townsendi | reverse complement strand
TATTATCTATTCCAGGAAAACTGTACGCGGACCACCTCCGCGAGAAACTCCTGGAATGGGCCATTCCTTTACTTGGTCCTGAGCAAATCGGTTTCATCAGGGGCCACTCCACGTACGACCACTGTGTGGTACTGAGGCACCTCGCCGAGAAACATGGAAAAACCAAGAACTCCGGGCTATATGCCGCGTTCCTCGACCTGAGGAGTGCCTTTGATTCAATCCCCAGGCAACTTCTCTGGAACAAGCTAAGCGCGCTGGGGATAGAGAAGCGTCTACTTCTTCTCATCCAAAAACTCTATACTGCCACCACTTGCAGCATTCGTTACAATCCTACTGGCTCATGCACCCCCAAAATAACTTCTAATAAGGGTGTCAAGCAAGGCTGTGTCCTTGCCCCTTTACTTTTCAACCTGTTTCTACAGGACCTCCCAAATTCCCTTCCAATCGCTCGAGCTCACCCTCCCATCCTTGGCAACGCACCCTTGGCCACTCTCCTATATGCCGATGACACGGTTCTACTCTCGCGTACCAAGATAGGCCTGAAACGTCTACTCCACGCCTTCACAGACTACTGCGAATGCAATCAACTCACAATAAACTACGAGAAGACCAAAATTGTGACATTCTCAAAATCGTGGAAGCCATCAGTATGGTCTATCAGTGGGAACAGAATTGACCAAGTCAAAAGTTTCAACTACTTGGGAATCCGTTTCCAATATAATCTGAATTGGACCGAGCAGTACAAGCACATCTCCCTCTCCACCAATCAGTGCGCGGCAGCAATTAGGCGGTTCTTCTACTCCCAAGGGGGTCAATGCGTCCCAGCAGCTGTGAGAGCCTTTGATGGCAGACTGATTCCAAAAACCTTGTATGGTGCCCCAATCTGGCTAAATCACAATCTAAAGCCTCTTTATACAATCTAGCTTTTTTCGCAAACTACTTGGAATTTCGAACACCGTGTCATATCTCTCTTTATGTTCGGAATTAGGTCTAAATCTTCTCGAAACACGTATATGGCTCTCCTCGCTTCGATACTGGCTGCGCCTCCATTTTCGATCAGAGCAGGACAGCCTAACAAAGCGAATGCTTTCGGATTCCTACCTCTCCACTTGGAGTCTTCTGATCAAGGAAAAAATTAATTCATTAGGCTTCGCTTTAGACTTCTTCATGAACATGGACGAAGCGCAAATAGTCAAACTTCTGTCGCTAAGGCTACTCGACGCCGAAAACCAACTGCTTTCTACTCAGCACATGAAGGGCATTTTACCTGAGGGCTCCTACCTTCCCCCCTTCAGTAAAGGGCTACCAAGGTATTTCTACAATATATCTTCGCCGTACCTCCGACGTACCTTAATGCTAGCCCGACTGAACGTCCTACCCTCAGCAGTCCTGAGCGGCAGATTTCTCCAGATCCCATACCAACAAAGAACGTGTCCCTGCTCACAAAAAGCCATCGAAACAATCGAGCACATCCTCCTAGATTGCGAACTATATGCTTCATCTAGAAGACAATATATAGACCCATACACTGAGAACTATGCCTACTCATCAGACAAGGTCAAATCTTTCTATCTGCTTTGTGATCAGTCTCCTCAGAGATCCCTAGACGTTGCCAAATTCCTGGCGCTGGCACAACAGATTCGCCACAGATTTTAGTTTATTTATTTATTTATTGTTTTAACTGCTGGAAATGTTTTTTACTTATTTTATTTACTTATTTTAACTTGATTCTCCTCAACCTCTCTGTTGTATTTTAAACTCATGCCAATAAAAGGTTGATGATGATGATGATGATGATGATGATGATTGAGAGGCATCCCTACCTCAATGTAATTGCTACAAGATATATGTAACCAGCCTGCTATATGTTACCACTGCTATAATGGAACATTCTTTCCTTGACCTTTATTTTATGGCTTCACACACTGAGTAGATAACTAGGCTTACCTCTGACACTTCTGGGCCCATGGGAAACGGGATGTTTCCATTGGCCTGTGAGGGCGGGAGTCCAGGTGGCTTTATCTCTATCTGTCGCCGACCTTGAGGTGCCTAAGCGCCGAAATAACTTTCTCACATTCTTTGGGAAAACAGGAAGGGGGGGGGGATCAACTTTTGGATAAAGGGGAGAGCAGAAGCCAGGTTTGGCAGAACTGCCTTTAACAAGCTGGGTGCTCTGTTGGCTGCTGATCAACAACACAGAGTTTGTTTATTGATTCAAGATCCGAGACCTAACATGGAGCTTAGGCAGTTTGAGAAGGGGAGGGATGTCAATGGGGTATCATGCAGAGGTGGGATCCAGCAAATTCCCGAGAGCAGGTTACCAATTATTGGTGTGTGTCGAGAGGGGGTTACTAATTGGTAGTTTTGCCACGTGATTTTTGCTTCAGTTATGCCCCTCCTCTCAGCAGTAGCACGCAGAACTGGAAGCAGTCTAGCAGGAGGTGCACCGGCGTGTGTGGCAGCGTGCGCCTGCGTGCATTCGTTTCCTGCCCAAGGACCGGCGCAGCGGCTGCGTCCTTGCCACAGCCCCGCCCAGGAATGCCCCGCCCTGGAATGCCCGGTCACGCCCCCGTCGTGCCTCGCCCAGCCCCATTGGCGCTACGCCACAGCTTGAATCCCACCACCATGGGAACCTGTTACTAAAATGTTTGGATCCCACCACTGGTATCGTGCCCTAAAGTCCACCTTCAAAGGCAGCCAATCTCTCCAGGGAAACTGATCTTTGTTACCTAGAGATCAGTTGTAATCGCAGGAGATCTACAGACGTCACCTGGAAGACGGTGACACTAATGATACTGCTGTTAAACTCAGGCTGAGAAGAGCTACAAGACGAGACAAGATGAGACAACCTTTAATAGCATAGTTGGAGAAGAGCTACACGTCCGAAGTGTTGAATGAACCACTGGAAACAGCAATATCAGATCTTAGCGTCATCCATCACTGAATTTGGCAGGTGATGATAGCCCCAGGGACATGTTCAAAACTTTGATCCGGGAGCACAAAGGATTCTGGAGAATCTCACGGCAGGTCATACATTTAAAGCCACGTCGCGTGCAAGGCAGTAACGCCTGGGGCGGGCTGGTGATAACCCCAGACTCTTGTAGGCCTTACCAGGCCTTCTTAAACGCCTCCAGAACATCATTGGGAAGTTACATGTTCTCGCATCTGTCGAGTTCCCATTTGTGCACTTATCTGGCCAAGGTTTAACCACCCTGCAGGGAAAGGGGAGGGGCCCCGCTCACCTGGTTGAGGTCCACCCACCCTTGGCTGGAAGGTTGGGGGAGGGGCCGTCATTATTATTATGATTTATTATTATTATTTATTAAATTTAGTATGCCGCCCTATCCCCGAAGGGCTCAGGGCAGTGTACAGATAAAACATCAGCTAAAAACATACATATAATTAAAACCACAGTCATGTCTTAAAGCATCGCCCGCGCCCTTACGAAACCCTCCTAATGCGGAATAATGGGTCCTGATGGTATTAGGGCCCATGGGGGTAAAGAGGAGGGGGCAGGGGCACCCTCAGCGGCCGGTCTCTCCAAAGGCCCGATGGAACAGTCTTACAGGCCCTGCGGAAATCCCCAAGGTCCCGCAGGGCCCGGACAGCTGGAGGGAGAGCGTTCCACCAGGCCGGCGCCAGAGCCGTGAAGGCCCTGGCTCGAGTGGAGGCCAGCTGCATCATGGAGGGGCCAGGGATCTCCAGTAAATTGGCCTCTGCTGGGCGCAGAGGTCGACTCAGGACATATGGGGTAATGCGGTCCCGAAGGTACGAGGGTCCCAGGCCGTGCAAGGCCTTAAAGGTCAACACCCACACCTTGAAGATGATTTGGAATTCAACCGGGAGCCAATGGTTGTGGCCCACCCACCCTGGGAGGAAGAGGAGGGAGGGGGGATTGTCAAGCAATTTCTGCCCTTGCCCGCCAATGCTTACCTAGTTGCTGGACAGAAACTGGGACATAAGGGGGGGTATGATCATTTGGGGGAGAATTTTTTTTTAAAGGCCTGTAGAGTTCCTGACAATTTCTAGAGTGCCCAAGAAGGGATAAGAGTAACTGTAGCAAATGTCAGAAACCCCATGGTCAGAACTTCCTATAAGTAGCCAAGGCCTTATTCTTCTTTTCAAGGACTCTGCCCCTCCAACTCTACTCGTACGCCATAGGCTTCCAGGCCTACCTATTGGGGTTCACCTAGTGCAGTGATGGCGAACCTTTTAGAGACCGAGTGCCCAAACTGCAACCCAAAACCCACTTATCTATCACAAAGTGCCAACACGGCAATTTAACCTGAATACCGAGGTTTTAGTTTAGAAAAAAACGGTTGGCTCCAAGGCGCACATTACTCAGGAGTAAGCTTGGTGGTAGTCAGTGGCTTTGCTTCGAAGCAACTGTGCAACGCTTCGAACGGGTGAATCACGACCCTAGGAGGGCTTACTCAGAAGCAAGCCCCATTGCCAGCAACCGAGCTTACTCCCAGGTAAAGGATCATGCTTTCGTTCTTTCCATGAAAATCATTTGTGTTTAACAGCGCTTAACAGGGTTACCTACCCTGCTTCCCCCAAACTAGGTCTTAGGTTTAATGCTAATAATCTCCCTGAAATAATTACACTATTATCACATGACGAACTCTGTGCACGAGTGCCCACAGAGAGGGTTCTGAGTGCCACCTCTGGCACCCGTGCCATAGCTTCGCCACCACTGACCTAGTGTTACCAAACTTGGGGGTGGCTGGAGATCTCCCACTATTACAATTTATCCCCAGGCAACAGTTCCCCTAGAGAAAATAGCTCCTTTGGAAAGGGGACTCTAGGTGGTTCAACCCCCAAACCTGCAGGTATTTCACATCCCACAGCTGGTAACCCTAGGTCCAGCAAAATTTTTGACTCATTTTTTCAAAATCCAGGACAGCTCTTCTAGATCCCGCAGGACTGATCACAACAACTGAGAAGATTTAGCGGATTCCACATTCGAGTAAAGTATTTTTATCCCAACCCATCTGCCAAAGTTCATGACGCAGCTTACGGTAGCAAAAGTTTAAACCATCAACAACCGATACGCTAAAAATAGAGCGGGTGAATCAGAAAAAGCTAGAATAGACCAACAACCCCGGGTGAAACCAGATACCGGAGGCACCCGTTTGGTGACACGGTTAGAGCACAGGTGTCAAACTCGCGGCCCTCCAGATGTTATGGACTAGAATTCACATCATCCTCTGCCAGCATGATGCTATACCTGTGCTATAGCATGAGGCTGGCAGGGGATGATGGGAACTGTAGTCCATAACATCTGGAGGGCCGTGAGTTTGACACCTATGGGTTAGAGGTTAGGATGATTCTGATTCAAATCTCCACTGCTTCTTGAAGTCGACCCAGTGATCTTGAGCCAGAAACCATCTCTCAGCTTGTTGTACCCTGCCTGGTGAACCCCGTCTCCACCTGCCACCAATCGTGGTAGTTTTGGGAAGAAAAAATGGTGCCACGGTTGCTGGGAAATCATTTCTGGGCAAAACCCAGAGGTGGGATCCAGCAGGTTCTCACAGGTTCCCGAGAGTAGGTTACTAATTATTTGTGTGTGCCGAGAGGGGGTTACTAAGTGGGGATTTTGCCACATGATTTTTGCCTTATACGCCCCTCCTCTCAGCAGTAGCGCGCAGAACTTGAAGCAGTCTGGCAGGAGGTGCACCGGCGTGCGTGGCAGCCTGCGCCTGCGTGCATTCGTTTCCCGCCCAAGGACCGGCGCAGCAGCTGCGTCCTTGCCACAGCCACGCCCAGGAAGGCCCCCCGTCATGCCCGGCCACACCCCCATCGTGCCCCGCCCATCCCCATTGGCGCTACACCACAGTTTGAATCCCACCACCATGGGAACCTGTTACTAAAATTTTTGGATCCCACCACTGGCAAAACCTGTGATGCTGTGCCATGGTGGTGAACCTAACCATGTTTCTCCGAAAATAAGACAGTGTCTTATATTAATTTTTGCTCCCCAAGATGCGCTATGTCTTATTTTCAGGGGATGTCTTATTTTTCTGTGTTCTGTTCGTCGGGCATGCTTCCAAACAAAAACTTTGCTACGTCTTACTTTTGGGGGATGCTTTATATTTAGCACTTCAGCAAAACCTCTACTACGTCTTATTCTCAGGCGATGTCGTATTTTCGGAGAAACAGGGTATGGCACTCCAGATGTTCATGGACCACAATTCCCATCAGTCCCTGCCAGCATGGCCAATTGCAATGTTTTGCAAATGTTTTCAATCACTGGTGCGGAAATGGTGCTAGAGAGTCGGGGACAGGTATGACATAAATTCTGGGTTTCACCAGGAAATGACATCCCGGTATTGTCATTTCCCCTCTCTCAGTTCTACTTTACAACAGGCTGGCCACACTAGCTTAGGAGCGAACGGCAAAGTCTGAGCTCACCTCCAGCGATTAGCAGCATGTGGAGGAACTGGAAATTTCCCTGAAAGGACATCAGGCTACAAATCGGATTATCTGCTTTTCGAGTCAACACGAGATGGGAAGGATTGGCAGAAGGGAGCCGAAACGCTGCCTTTTGGGAAACGAGAAAAAAAACCCGGCTGGGATTCCACATCCATCACCCTCTGACTAATGCCTGGGCCAAAGGAATGCAGGAAGAGACAGCGAGTGGTTCCTTGGGGCTGACATCATAGCTTGTTATTTTGGAGGAGATCGCTGACCCGCAGGTCTAACATTGCTGATAATTTTAGATAAAGGGCTTCTCTTTAGCTTTGTGAGACGGCGACTAGGAATGACAAAGACATACGCGTGCGATCAACATGACCGTTTAAAAATGCAGATGAGGCTCACGCTGACCGATTGCTGTAGCGTGAGGAAGGGCTGGTTCCTCTTGGCTGGTTATACCCTGTTTCCCCGAATATAAGACATCCCCGGAAAATAAGACGTAGTAGAGGTTTTGCTGAAGTGCGAAATGTAAGGCATCCCCCAAAAGTAAGACGTAGCAAAGTTTTTGTTTGGAAGCATGCCCGTCGAACAGAACACAGAAAAACAAGACATCCCCCTGAAAATAAGACATAGCGCATCTTTGGGAGCAAAAATTAATATAAGACACTGTCTTATTTTCGGGGAAACACGGTACCATTAAAAATCGGCAAGACCCTGATTTCACAACACACACGCGGATTCATCTATTGGTCCAGAACAAGGCGGCGAGGGATCGTATATGAGGGATCGTATTACACCGATACTGCGCCAGCTTCACTTGTTGCCGGTAGAATTCTGGATCATGTTCAAGGTTTGGGTTCTAACCTTTAAGGTCCTAACCTTTAAGGCCCTCCTTAGGTAGGTGAGGAGGTGAGGAGCAGCAGTGGCGTACGAGGTTAAGAGCTCGTGTATCTAATCTGGAGGAACCGGGTTTGATTCCCCGCTCTGCCGCCTGAGCCATGGAGGCTTATCTGGGGAATTCAGATTAGCCTGTACACTCCCACACACACCAGCTGGGTGACCTTGGGCTAGTCACAGCTTCTCGGAGCTCTCTCAGCCCCACCTACCTCACAGGGTGTTTGTTGTGAGGGGGGAAGGGCAAGGAGATTGTCAGCCCCTTTGAGTCTCCTGCAGGAGAGAAAGGGGGGATATAAATCCAAACTCTTCTTCTTCTATCTTCAAACCGCATCTCCCTATATTGCCCTCGGAGGGCACTGTGATCCTCTATTAGTAATTTGTTGGTGGTCCCTGGCCCCAAGAACATTTGGTTGGCATCAACCAGAGCCAGGGTTTCTCTGGCCCTGGCTCCAGCCTGGTGGAACACTCCATCAGCAGATACCAGGACCCTGCGGGACCTTATTGAGTTCTGCAGAGCCTGCAAAATAGAGATGTTCCACCAGGTCTTTGGTTGAGGCCTGCCATGAGTCCATTAAGCCATCTACAAGCTGGAGTCTGTTACACGAAGAAGAAGAAGAAGAAGAAGAAGAAGAAGAAGAAGAAGAAGAAGAAGAAGAAGAAGAAGAAGAAGAAGAAGAAGAAGAAGAAGAAGAAGAAGAAGAAGAGGAAGAGGAAGAGGAAGAGGAAGAGGAAGAGGACGAGGACGAGGACGAGGACGAGGACGAGGACGAGGACGAGGACGAGGAAGAAGAATTTGGATTTATATCCCACCTTTCTTAAGGGGGCTTACAAGCTCCTTTCCCTTCCTCTCCCCACAACAGACACCTTGTGAGGTAGGTGGGGCTGATAGTGTTCGGACGGAACTGTGACTAGCCCAACATCACCCAGCTGGCTTCATGCAGAAGAGTGGGGAAACCAATCCAGTTCACCAGATAAGCCTCTGCCACTCAGGTGCAGGAGTGGGGAAACCAATCCAGTTCACCAGATAAGCCTCTGCCACTCAGGTGCAGGAGTGGGGAATCAAACCCAGTTTTCCAGATTAGAATCCACCTGCTCTTAAACACTTACACCACGCTGGCGCATTACCAGCAGACACGCCCCTCCACGCCCCCCCCCCCGATAAATAAGACGTAGTAGAGGTTTTGCTGAAGTGCTAAATATAAAGTATCCCCCGAAAGTAAGACGTAGCAAAGTGTTTGCTTGGAAGCATGCCCGTCGAACAGAACACCAGAGCACGCAGCTGCGGAGCGGAAAAATAAGACATCCCCTGAAAATAAGACATGGCGCATCTTTGGGAGCAAAAATTAATATAAGACACTGTCTTATTTTGAATCCCACCACCATGGGAACCTGTTACTTAAATTTTTGGATCCCACCACTGCCCCTAAGCCAGACCTTGGCTGGGAAAGGCTAGGGTATAAACGTAATAAAATAAAAGTAGTTTGTATCTAACAGCAGAGAACAGGATACTTGTGAGGTAGGTGGGGCTGAGAGAGTTCCGAGAGAACTGCGACTGGCACAAAGTAACCCAGCAGGCTTCATGTGTAGGAGGAGCAGGGAAACAAATCCGGTTTGCCAGATTCGAGTCCTCCACTCTTAACCACTACACCACGCTGCCTCTCATGCACAGTCACTGTGGTTATGAATCAGATGCACATGAAGCTGCCTTCTGTTGAACTGCCCTTGTGAGAAGCAGCAGTGGCGTAGGAGGTTAAGAGCTCGTGTATCTAATCTGGAAGAACTGGGTTTGATTCCCAGCTCTGCCGCCTGAGCTGTGGAGGCTTATCTGAGGAATTCAGATTAGCCTGTACACTCCCACACATGCCAGCTGGGTGACCTTGGGCTAGTCACAGCTTCTCGGAGCTCTCTCAGCCCCACCCACCTCACAGGGTGTTTGTTGTGAGGGGGGAAGGGCAAGGAGATTGTAAGCCCCTTTCAGTCTCCGGCAGGAGAGAAAGGGGGGATATAAATCCAAACTCTTCTTCTTCATTCTTCTTCTTCTTCTTCTTCTTCTTCTTCTTCTTCTTCTTCTTCTTCTTCTTCTTCTTCTTCTTCTTCTTCCCTCAAAGGCAGTATTGCCTACTCAGACTGGCAGCTGCTCTCCAGGGTCTCAGGCAGGCATCTTTCACATCGCCTGCCCCTGGTCCTTTAGTGGCAAGTGGCAGGAATTGAACCCGGAACCCTCCACATACCAAGCAGATGCTCCACCACAGAGCCACAGTTCCTGCACATGAAGCCGACTCCCACAGAATCAGACCTTTCATTTGCCAAGAGCAGTCCTGTTTATTCAGACCAGTAGAGTGTCAGGCTGAGGTCTTTCGCACTGTCCACGGCCAGATTCTGCAACTGGAGACGACAGGGATCGAACCTTTGACCCTCTGCGTGCCGAGCAGACGTGCTACCACTAAGCCGCAGCCCCTCCCGGAATAAGAGGCTGAGCAGGCCCAATTTTCACCAAGCAGCTGAGTGCCAAGTTTCGCTCGAAAAACACGAGGCTTGACAATGCTCAGAAAGGATAGCTCAGAAATATCGGCGCGCTGGTTTGGCCTCAAAATCTGGAAAGGATACAGGCACGTGTACAGGCTCCCCCCCCCGCCCCTGTCTCAGCTCCCCCCACCCCCCCAGGCAGTTGATTCCCGGCACATGT
>NC_059430.1:7294824-7307324 GCF_021028975.2 Sphaerodactylus townsendi | reverse complement strand
GTAAATTGTTTTAACCTGTTTTCATTTATTTATTCTGTGTATTGTTGTTTTGGCCAATTGTATGTGATATTGTGTCTGGCCTAGTGTACACCGCCCAGAGCCCTTCGGGGGGGTGGACGGTTTATAAATGTGATAGATAGATAGATAGATAGATAGATAGATAGATAGATAGATAGATAGATAGATAGATAGATAGATAGATAGATAGATAGATAGATAGATAGATAGATAGATAGATAGATAGATAGATAGATAGATAGATAGATAGATAGATAGATAGATAGATAGATAGATTCACTGTTGGGTTGCATGACATCTTATTCGCCAAAGACAGCCGTCTCTGCGGAGGCCATGACTGTCAAGACATCTGCACAAAATCTTCTTTCCTTATTTATTAAAATGCAAGTTTTGCACTAAGGTTTCTATGACTTGAATTTATTATAAATATGCTGCTATGGCTGATTGTTTTGAATAACATGGTAGTTTTGTTAGATATGCCCAGGGGAGGCACAAGTACAGTGGGATTGCCAACTTCCAAAGCCCCTTCCGGACGCAGTACAATACATAATTTGCAATCCACTCTTAAGCAATACGATAAGAAGCCATGTAAGAACGAGCCACAGCTGGATCAGCACTCCAGAGTCCATCTAGTCCAGCTCTCTGCTACTCTGCAGTAGGCTCCACCAGGTGCCTTTGGGAGCTCACCTGCAGGAGGTGAGAAAGCAATGGCTCTTCATGCAAGGCTGTTGCTCCCGAAAGCACCTGGTTCATAGCGTTAAGGCATTCTGCAATCTGAGATTCAAGGAGGACTGCAAGATTGGTAGCCATAGATTGACTTCCTCCCTCCATAAATCTGTCCAAGCCCTTTTTAAAGCTATCCAGGTTAGGTGGCCATCACTCACCTCCTGTGGCAGCATATCTCCTAAAACACTCAATCAAGCATCGCTATGCGTGAAGAAGTGTTTCCTTTTATTAGTCCTCATTCTTCCCCCCCAGCATTTTCTTTTTTTAAAAAATAAAGTTTATTTTCATATAATACAAGAGTAACATGGAAAGTAATACACCTGACCGGTTTTAGTCTTCCATAATAAACAAGGAAAGAAAAAGAAAAAAGAGAAAAAAAAAGATTACAAGATCAATCCACCTTATTACTATCTATCTTCGTAACTTAGCTGCCTCAAGCATAATTTTCAAAAAAGTGTTCTGCTAACTGTCAGAATCTGATTAGGTTTCTTCAATGGAGGAAATTCTCTATTATTAGTTCTTGAAGCATCAAAATTGTCTTTAAAACAATCCTGCCAGAAGCTGAAAGAAGTGGAGAAAAAGGGACTCAAAAAAATAGAATCAGGTGAAGCTTACTAGATAAGCAAGTAAAAAGCACGTTGTTAAAAGAGATTTTGGTGCTCCTTTTTGTCTGAGTACCCATCTATAGTATTAGATCCCTGTCTAGTTATTGTTGTGTGTGTGAGCTTCCTTCCTGGCACCCCTTGGTAGACTGCTTTTGCAGTCCTGGTCCTTCTATAGAGGTCAAGATTTGATGATAGAATTCAAAAAACAAAACATATACCAACTAGTTCTATCCTATACTAGCGCATAAACTTACTCATAATTATAAATTCCAAATAATTACATGGTAACAACAAAAATAGACTTCAATCCTATCCCCCCTCAGCCGTCTCCTCTCCAAACTAAAGAGTCCCAAACGCTGCAGCCTCTCCTCATAAGGAAGGTGCTCCAGTCCCTCAATCATCCTCGTTGCCCTTCTCTGCACTTTTTCTATCTCTTCGATATCCTTTTTGAGATGTGGTGACCACTTTCAATGCACTTTGAAGCTGGATTTTACTGTGCGGGATAGCAAAATCCACTTGCAAACAATTGTGAAAGTGGATTGAAAGTGCATTATTCTGCATGCGTGGAAGGGGCCCAAGTGATCCTTGATGATCTACGGCAATTACAACTGATCTCCAGACCACGGGGGTCAATTCTTGCGGAGAAACTGGGTGCTTTGGAAGGCTACGCCCTCCCCTTCCCAAACCTCCCCTTCCCAGATATTCAGGAATTTCTCAACTCAGAGTTGGGAACCCTAATACACATACATTTAACGGGCAGCTTTGGTGGATCAAAAAGCCCTGTAAACTTACGCCCTTTCCACGCAAACCTTTAAGAGCAGCAGTGGCGTAAGAGGTTAAGAGCTCGCGTATCTAATCTGGAGGAACCTGGTTTGATTCCCAGCTCTGCCGCCTGAGCTGTGGAGGCTTATCTGGGGAATTCAGATTAGCCTGTGCACTCCCACACACGCCAGCTGGGTAACCTTGGGCTAGTCACAGCTTCTCGGAGCTCTCTCAGCCCCACCTACCTCACAGGGTGTTTGTTGTGAGGGGGGAAGGGCAAGGAGATTGTCAGCCCCTTTGAGTCTCCTGCAGGAGAGAAAGGGGGGATATAAATCCAAACTCTTCTTCTTCTTAAAAACATTTTGAGGCAGGAAATAAGACGCCATGGAGTTTCTGCATTCTTTTTTTTACCCCCAACCGTTTTATTTCCAGCCTTCAAACGCTTTAAACGAATCCCCTTTTAAAACGATTCTCTGGCTGAAATGTTTTTCTCCCTGGATAGGTATGGCTCACCCATCGGCAAGACCTTCCCAGGGCAGAGACAGCAGCAACATTTTGGAGCCTTGGTTTTGCACACTGCACATATCCATGCAGGGGACTCCAGCGGAGACATCCGTGTTGAATCCCATCATGCTAGGGTGGAGGCGGCCTCCGTCTTCCATGCGGCCCACAGACTTCAGGGGGCCTCGGAGGAATTTCAGCCGCACGTGCGGCTGGCAATTCATCTCTGCCTGATGCAGTGCCAGGCGCCTGCCTGGAAAGAGGGGGGCAGCGGAGACTCCACGGCCCTGATGGAACTCAGCTGACACCTGAAACCGGGCGGTTGGGACAGATTTGGACCCGAATGGTTATTAATAACCGTCATATTTTGTCCTGCAAAAGGTCCTGCTATTGAAGAAGAAGAAGAAGAAGAAGAAGAAGGAGGAGGAGGAGGAGGAGGAGGAGGAGGAGGAGCAGCAGCAGCAGCAGCAGCAGCAGAAGAAGAAGAAGAAGAAGAAGAAGAAGAAGAAGAAGAAGAAGAAGAAGAAGAAGAAGAGGAGGAGGAGGAGGACGACGACGACGACAACAACTTTGGATTTATATCCCCTTTCTCTCCTATAGGAGACTCAAAGGGGCTTACAATCTCCTTTCCCTTCCCCCTTCACAACAAACACCTTGTGAGGTGGGTGGGGCTGAGAGAGCTCCACAGAACTGTGACTAGCCCAAGGTCACCCAGCTGGCATGTGTTGGAGTCCACAAGCTAATCTAGTTCCCCAGATAAGCCTCCAAAGCTCAAGCGGCAGAGTGGAGAATCCAACCCGGTTCTCCAGATTAGAGTGCACCTGCTTTTAACCACTACACCATGCTGGATTGTAGAAGAAGAAGAAGAAGAGTTTGGATTTATAGGAGACTCAAAGGGGCTTACAATCTCCTTGCCCTTCCCCCCCTCACAACAAACACCCTGGGAGGTAGGTGGGGCCGAGAGAGCTCTGAGAAGCTGTGGCTAGCCCAAGGTCACCCAGCTGGCGTGTGTGGGAGTGCCCAGGCTAATCTGAATTCCCCAAATAAGCCTCCACTGCTCAGGCGGCAGAGCTGGGAATCAAACCCGGTTCCTCCAGATTAGATACACGAGCTCTCAACCTCCTACGCCACTGCTGCTCCTCCAAGAGATTGGATTGATACCCTGCCTTTCTTTCCTGTAAGGAGCCTCAAAGCAAAACTCCTTTTCCCTTCCTCTCCTTACAACAGTGTGGCAGGTGGGGATGAGAGAGTTCTGAGAGAACTGTGACTGGCCCAAGGTAACCCAGCAGGCTTCATGTGGAGGAGCGGAGAAACTAATCCAGTTCACCAGATCAGAGTTCACCACTCCTGTGGGGAATCAAAGCAGATTAGAGTCCACCTGCCCTTCACCATTACACCCGGCTGGCTCTCCGTTTTGGCCCAAAGCAGCCCAGAGTCTGTAGTTGGCTCCTGCCAAAATGCAAACAGCCATCGGCCTGGAGCCACGCAGAGCCCCAGTCCTTCGTCCCAAGTACAAACGGCGTGTGGCTTTTATAACAAGAGGGGTTGGGACTCAATCCCTCTTTAAAGTTTCATTCCCAAGGCAGCCCTCTCCCCACCTGTCATGATCAATCCATGTCTGTTTTGATCTCGCCCGGGACACGGGATTCTTTCTCTCCTTATTTACACATCCCTTTTAGTTAATGTGGCTGGGTGTATGTTCCTACTCTTTGGACTTTGGCTTCCCAAGCACCGCCTTATCAGCTTATCAGGAGCAGCAGTGGCGTAGGAGGTTAAGAGCTCGTGTATCTAATCTGGAGGAACCGGGTTTGATTCCCAGCTCAGCCGCCTGAGCTGTGGAGGCTTATCTGGGGAATTCAGATTAGCCTGTGCACTCTCACACACGCCAGCTGGGTGTGGACACTTGGGCTAAGTCCTGGTTCTTCTGGAGTTTCTCTCAGCCCCCATGCCTGGGTGTTTGTTGTGAGGGGAAGAAGGGCAAGGAGATCACCAATCCTTTTAGGGTCTCCTGCAGGAGAGAAAGGGGGGATATAAATCCAAACTCTTCTTATTATTTACACGTCCCTTTTCATTATTGTGGCTGGGTGTTTGTCCCCACTCTTTGGACTTTGGCTTCCCGAGCACTGCCTTATCAGCTCAGCGGGCACCTCCCGTGGTGGTTCTGCCAGTGGTGCAGAATGCAGGTTGTTTTGACTTTGTGGGAGGCCTCCTTGTCTCTCTGGATCTTGTCCCCTTCCTCAAACTCCACCCCCAAGTCTGTAGGAGTTTCTGTAGCTGGGGTTGGCAGTTCTACATCTTGCATAGCATCAAGAGCTGCCACAGGGGACATCTCTAACTCAAACAATTCCACTCGTATTGACAGCAGCTTTCCGTATTTGGTGTTAGAGACATCCTTCCCAAATCAGCAACCTACGATCCTTTCCATTCAACTGGCGAAGACAGGCAGTGAACCTAAAGCAGGTGTTCAGCTAGCAGGCCTTCCAGACAAATATTTGCAGGGTTTCCTTCATGTTTCCTATTCCAGCCCTGCTCTGCTCGCCTAGCGTACAACCCCAACAAGATTCTGGAGTGGCAAACGCCAAACGCTTCGGTTCTGCTTGTCGTCACATTTCCGTGAATCATGCTGCTCTTTATTGTGTTTGAAAATAAATCTTTTGTGCACCGCTGTGGGGAAAGCTGCACATTTCCACTGGAACCTTTTCAGCTCTGGCGTGTTGACGTGTGACAGACCCCCACAATAAAAGAGAGGATCGATGTCGGAGCGGATGACGGCAGACAGGAGGAAAACAAACCCCGTTTGGGGCTCTTTGTCTAGCTGTTCGGCATCCTCGATGCAGTGCCAAAGGGGCAATGTTTCCTGTTTTGGCAGTTTGGTGTTTGACTTGGCAGCAGCTGGCGGCAGGGTCTCAAACACCAGCTGGTGGCTGGATAACTCCTGGGTTTGCAAATGACAGGGACCAATTCCCCCAGAGAAACCGGCTAGCTTGAAAGGTGTTCTGTATGAACATCCTCTCCGCCCCGAAAGGTTCCCTCCCCAAGTTCTACCTCCAAAATCTCCAGGTATTCTCTAAATTGAAGTTGGCATCCCTGCAATCAGCCCTTATCCCTAGGTTGGGAAATCGAAGAAGAAGAAGAAGAAGAAGAAGAAGAAGAAGAAGAAGAAGAAGAAGAAGAAGAAGAAGACGACGACGACGAGGAGGAGGAGGAGGAGGAGGAGGAGGAGGAGGAGGAGGAGGAGTTTGGATTTATAACCCTCCTTTAAGAACATAAGAACATAAGAACTAGCCTGCTGGATCAGTCCATCAAGTCCAGCACTCTGCTACTCGCAGTGGCCCACCAGGTGCCTTTGGGAGCTCACGTGCAGGAGGTGAAAGCAATGGCCTTCTGCTGCTGCTGCTCCTGAGCACCTGGTCTGCTAAGGCATTTGCAACCTCAGATCAAGGAGGATCAAGATTGGTAGCCATACATCGACTTCTCCTCCATAAATCTGTCCAAGCCCCTTTTAAAGCTACCCAGGTGAGTGACCATCACCACCTCCCGTGGCAGCATATTCCAAACACCGATCACACATTGCGTGAAGAAACGTTTCCGTTTATTAGTCCTAATTCTTCCCCCCAGCATTTTCAATGGATGCCCCCTGGTTCTAGTATTGTGTCAAATAATAAGGGCAGAAAGGCGGGACGCACATTTTGTAAATCAAATAATTAATAGCTTTTTCACAGAAGCCTTTTTCGTTCTTTCCTCTTTTTCCTCCACGTTGTTTCCTCGACCGTTCTGGGATACAGACACCAGGAAATCGAAGCCTTCCTCCACACTGAATGGTCCGACACAGAAATGAGACAGACATGGAAAATCTTTGTTTTTTAATTAGAGAAAGTGATGTGTGGAGGGGCTGCGAGCCATTTGAGCCCGTTTTCCCCCCCTTTAAAAGCATGCAGACTTGGACAGGTTCCTGATGGCTTTTCCATGCCCTGCTGTGACTTGTTTTCAAACAGTCTGTGAGGAGCCAACTCCAGTGTTTGGCTCTTGCAGGCCTTTGTTCTCCGCTCCCGAGAGGGCGGCCTGGATAGTGTTTGCGTGTTTGTAAAGGTGTCGCCGTAAAAGGTCCCAGACTGGCCGAGCTTTCCAGCTCTGCAGGGTATCAGCATTTCTGGGCGGTTATGTAATGTTTGCTCAACGGTAAAATATAAGCACGGAGAGGGAAATACGTTGACGCGAGTTAAGCTCTCATAAATGGTGTGTCTGCTTGCCCCAGCTTTCCATTGTCTTTGGGGTCTTCGTTGGGTTAGCTAGGGCAGGGGGTCAGGACAGGAGAACATTTGGAGAAGGGTCGCCAGCAAGTAGGTCTGAAGATCTATTGGACTTATAATTGATCACCAAACTATGGAGAAGAAGAGTTTAGATTTATACCCCTACGCAGCAGTGGCGTAGGAGGTTAAGAGCTTGTGTATCTAATCTGGAGGTACCGGGTTTGATTCCCAGCTCTGCCGCCTGAGCTGTGGAGGCTTATCTGGGGAATTCAGATTAGCCTGGGCACTCCCACACATGCCAGCTGGGTGACCTTGGGCTAGTCACAGCTTCTCGGAGCTCTCTCAGCCCCACCTACCTCACAGGGTGTTTGTTGTGAGGGGGGAAGGGCAAGGAGATTGTCAGCCCCTTTGAGTCTCCTGCAGGAGAGAAAGGGGGGATATAAATCCAAACTCTTCTTCTTCTTCTCTTCTGTAAGGAGATTCAAAGGGGCCTTCAAAGTTTTTCCCCTTCCTCCCGCCACCAACAGACAGCTTGTGAGGTAGAGGGGGCTGCGAGAGTTCAGAGAGAACTGGGACTAGACCAAGGCCACCCAGCAGGAATGTAGGAGTGCAGAAACCAATCTGATTCACCGGATAAGACTTCACCGTTCATGTGGAGAAGTGGGGGATCAAACCCAGTTCTCCAGATTAGAATCATAGAGTTGGGCAGAGATCCCCCAGGGCCATCAAGTCCAACCCCCTGCAATGCAGGAACACACAATCAAAGCACTCCTGACAGATGGCCATCCAGCCTCTCTTTAAAAACCTCCCAAGAAGGGGGCTCCATCACACTCCGAGGTAGTGCATTCCACTGTCCAACAGCCCTGACAGTCAGGAAGTTTCTCCTGATGTTGAGGTGGAATCTCTTTTCCTGCAGCTTGAACCCATGACTCCTGGTCCTAGTCTCTGGAGCAGCAGAAAACAAGCTTGCTCCCTCACCAACATGACCTCCCTTCAAATATCTAAACATGGCTATCATGTCACCTCATGGCTATCATGTCACCAGCAGCAGTGGCGTAGTGGCTAAGAGCAGTGGCTAAGAGCAGGTGCATTCTGATCTGGAGGAACCGGGCTTGATTCCCAGCTCTGCCGCTTGAGTTGTGGAGGCTTACCTGGGGAGTTCAGATTAGCCTGGGCACTCCCACACACGCCAGCTAGGTGACCTTGGGCTAGTCACAGCTTCTCGGAGCTCTCTCAGCCCCACCTACCTCACAGGGTGTTTGTTGTGAAGGGGGAAGGGCAAGGAGATTGTCAGCCCCTTTGAGTCTCCTACAGGAGAGAAAGGGGGGATATAAATCCAAACTCCTCCTCCTCCCTCTTCTTCTTCTTCTTCTTCTTCTTCTTCTTCTTCTTCTTCTTCTTCTTCTTCTTCTTCTTCTTCTTCTTCTTCTTCTTCTTCTTCTTCTTCTTCTTCTTCTTCTTCTTCTTCTTCTTCTTCTTCTTCTTCTTCTTCTTCTTCTCTTCACCAAACTAAACACCCCCAGCTCCCTACGTCTCTCCTCATAGGGCATGGATTCCAGACCTTTCACCATTTTGGTTGCCCTCCAGCTTGATGCAGCATCCTTGCCTCCCGCCCTGTCTCCTCCGCCTCCCTCGGGGCCGAGACCACTTTCCCTCACGTCCCCATCTCAATGCGCAGACCAGGTCATCTCCAAGGGGAAGAAGGAAGGGTGCGGTGGCGATTTTCCACCCCCCATGTGGCCAAATGGTCGCCGCCTGGGGACATTGCCCTCGATGTCCCCGTGGGCAGTACACCCTGGTCCTGGGGGACTGAGATATATCATCTGGAGATCAGTTATAAGAGGGGGGCCGTGATCTACCAGCCCCATCTGGAGGCTCAACGACATAAAGCCTGCATCAATAACAATGAATGTATTTCTGTTAATCACTTGTAAAGTGTATGAAAGATGCATATGTAAATATATAGTTCTGTGATGGTGCAATAAACAACTTTAAGAACATAAGAACATAAGAACAAGCCAGCTGGATCAGACCAGAGTCCATCTAGTCCAGCTCTCTGCTACTCGCAGTGGCCCACCAGGTGCCTTTGGGAGCTCACGTGCAGGAGGTGAAAACAATGGCCTTCTGCGGCTGTTGCTTCCGAGCACCTGGACTGTTAAGGCATTTGCAATCTCAGATCAAAGAGGATCAAGATTGGTAGCCATAAATCGACTTCTCCTCCATAAATCTGTCCAAGCCCCTTTTAAAGCTATCCAGGTGAGTGGCCATCACCACCTCCTGCGGCAGCATATTCCAAACACCAATCACACGTTGCGTGAAGAAGTGTTTCCTTTTATGAGTCCTAACTTTAAATGATTTGCGCTTGGATGTGTTTATTAATAACACATCTCTACAGCTTGAATGACATTAAAAATAAGTACATGGAGTTTAGCAAAAACCACAAAAGGCTCTTATTTACAGATACGCTAACACAACTTCTGGCATAGTATACAATAGACCTTTGGAGAATTAACATAGGTTTCTGTTAACAACCCTCTCAAAGAAACAGATACATTAACGCTTGTAATGCGCTAGGGAAAAGCTAATTTGTTGAGGTGGGGTTACGCAAAAAACCTGTGTTAATTCTCTAGCAGTATACCTATTAATAAGTTTATTCAAGCACTAAAAAAATCCAGCAGTTTAGGGAGGATGTGGTATCACTTCCGGGGGATGCTCTAGGAATCCCCCTTCCTCTCTATGGTAAAGACCACCACAGGTGAGCCAGCGAAGCGTAGTGGTTAAGAGCAGTGGTGGGATCCAAAAATTTTAGTAACAGGTTCCCATGGTGGTGGGATTCAAACAGTGGCGTAGCGCCAATGGGGCTGGGCGGGGCACAACGGGGGCGGGGGCGGGCATTCCAGGGGGGGGCCTTAATAATTTCTCTGTTACTGTAAAAAACTCTTACTGTAAAAAAAAAGTTCCTAATTCCCAGCTGGTATCTTTCTGTCCATAATTTAAACTCATTATTTATTTATTTATTTATTTATTTATTATATTTGTAGACGGCCCCATCCCCTAAGGGCTCTGGGCGGTGAACAGCAAGCGTCATAGACAATTCAGCAATAACAGTTACATTTAAAATCAATAAATACATAAATTACAAAAAAATTACAGCATTCCATGGAAGTCACATGACGTCCAGTATGAAACTATCAATAGATAGTTTCATACTATCTTCTAGTTTCTAGATAGTTCTTCTATCTAACTTCTATCTAACTTCTAAATAGTTTCATACTAACAACTACTTCTCCTCTAATTGACTGCCTGTCAAACACTTAATACTTTCAAATACTTACTTTTGTTTCTAGAAATCAAAAGGAGGATACTTTCCTTAAACAAGGAACTTTGCCATATTTCTAAAACATGTTTTTAAAACAGCCCAACAGGGAGAATTATCTCCCGTTTTCTACCTTCGCTAACCAGCCACATAGGAAACAACAGGACTTTATGATTTTTGGAATTTCTAATGGAAAAGCAGACCCAATTAGTAACCCCCTCTCGGCACACACAAATAATTAGTAACCCACTCTCGGGAACTGGTGAGAACCTGCTGGATCCCGCCTCTGGTTAAGAGTGGTGGTTAAAAGCAGATACGATTCCCCGGTCTTCCACTTGAGTGGCGGACTCTTATCTGGTGAATTAGATTTATTCTCTCACTCCTCCACATGAAGCCTGCTGGGTGATCTTGGGCCAGCCACAGTTCTCTCGGAACTCTCTCAACCTCGCTACCTCCCAAGGGGTCTGTTGCGGGGAGAGGAAGGGAACGGAGTTTGTCGGCTGCCTGGAATCTTTTCATAGGAGAAAAAAGCAGGGTATAAAATCAAACTCCTCCTGCTTTTCAAACTCTTCAGTTTTCACATCCCAATCCACCTCCGTAGAAAGACCCGCCGACACGCTGTAATCTTGCTTTTTGTTTTCTGAACTGTTTCCTTGTGGCATGAATAATCGAGTTCAGGACAGGGCTTACGGGGTCAAAACACCTTTGTCGCCCGCTGCGCTGTGGGACGCACAGTAATTATTTACTCCTGCATGTTTTTACCTGCACAGCCTTTGAATGTCCCAGCAAAGAGGCCTTTGTGGAGCTAAGCACCAAAACACACAACCGCAGAGGCCTCCTGGCTCTCCGTGTTCTTCACCTTGTTTGCTTTTCCATCAGGGCAAGTGGGGACTCGGTTCTTTGCAAAGCCTGTAATCCATCACCGTGTTTCACAAGAAGGGCAGGAGGTGTCCCGCAAAACAGAAAACCAACCGGGTCTCGGGACGCGGCCCAACCCAAGCCCAGGAAATGGACAGTGTTTCCTTTCTTAGGAGACAGACACACACGCCCTGCCTATTGTCGACTCCAGAGTAATAACGGGCTGGTCTGCTAGGTGCAAAAGTTCAGCCACAAAACTGTGGGGCTGAAAGAGCTCCGTAGAGCTGTGACTAGCCCAAGGTCACCCGGCTGGTGTGTGTTGGAGTGCACGAGCTAATCTGGTTCGCCAGATAAGCCTCCACAGCTCAAGCGGCAGAGCGGGGAATCAAACCCCGTTCTCCAGATTAGAGCGCACCTGTTCTTAACCGCTACGCCACGCTGGCAGGACTTATTGCTGGCTGCCCTCATTCAGACAAAAAGGTTTTCCTCTGGAGGATCAGGGGGACAGGTCAGCCCCTGGGATTTCACCAGTCAATGGGTGATTCCATTCAGGTTTTCTTTCTTCTCAGGGAGAGGAAAATATTCCATTTGGCTCAACTTCCTGTGGACGCCATTTGGGGCTTGGCGCCACTTCCTGTGGACGCCATTTTGGGCTTGGCGCCGCTTCCTGTGGAAGCCATTTTGGGCTTGGCGCCACTTCCTGTGGACGCCATTTTGGGGTGGAGTTCCCAGTGGCATAGCAGAGGGGTGTGGGGGGCTGGAACCCCGGGTGGGTGCCACCTCCTCCAGGGTGCATTACAGTGCTGCACCCGCCTTGCACCCTGAATTCCCCATGGAACTGCTTGTGTAACCTCTATCTGTGGGTTCTGTGGGGCAGAACTTGGAATGAGTTTGCAACAACAAATTTTTAAAAAACCAAAATGTTTTACTTTCTTAACATATAACATATAACATATAACATCAACATTTAACATCACACTTCAAGGTCCTGTTCAGGTTGCATTTCCAAGTCCTTATATTTACAGTCTACTGATACTGCCAAGTCCAATTCTTCTTTGCAAGTGGGTTGGCTCCTGAAGACTCCAAGGGCTTGGTGAACAGGATTCAACACGATGAAGGTTTCCAGGAGAACTCTCACCCATCACAAACATAAAAGAAACCCTGAAACAATAAACTCCAACATTTACAACATAGCAAAAACAAACAACTACCTTCCCAGTAGTTCCCAACAACATTGCAGTTACCTTAACAAGGTGTTCAGGGCTTATACAAACCAAGGTCCAAGTCTGGTAGCCTCGTCTCCTCCAAACTACATGAGCTCTGCAGCCTCTTGCTGCTTTGAGTCTCCACCCCTTTCTGGGTCAACCCATTCTGAGCATGGGGGTTACACTTGCCCTGCCCCAATCTCCATGTGGCGCTCGGAAGCAGCACGGCCCCATTTGATGCTGGCCTCAGTTGGCTACA
>NC_059430.1:7254824-7289824 GCF_021028975.2 Sphaerodactylus townsendi | reverse complement strand
TTCTCTGAAGTCTGAATCGATCTTGTTGGGTTGCAGAACCAAACCACACAGTTATAGAGGTGCAGATGACAGACTCAATGATTCCTCTGTAGAACTGTATCAGCAGCTCCTTGGGCAGTTTGAGCTTCCTGAGTTGGCGCAGAAAGAACATTCTTTGTTGTGCTTTTTTGATGACATTTTTGATATTAGGTGTCCATTTTAGGTCATGAGATATGATGGAGCCTAGAAATTTAAAGGTCTCTACTGTTGATACTGTGTTGTCTAGTATTGTGAGAGTATTGTGTTGTCTAGTATAGCGAGAGATCTCCAGCTTCCACCTGGTCATTGGCAACCCTAGCTAGCACGTCGGTGGGAAAATAGTTAAAGTTAAAGTTCTAATTAAATGTGAGTGGGGTGCCGTGTGGTTTCCGGGCTGCGTGGCCGTGTTCTAGCAGAATTCTCTCCTGACGTTTCGCCTGCATCTGTGGCTGGCAGCATCTTCAGAGGATCTGATAGTAGGAATGGAAAGCAAGTGGAGTATATGTACTGTGAGGTCAAAAGGTGAGGTCCTCTGAATAGAGTAGCCTGGCAAGTGAGTCACAAAGAAGTCTGTAGCCTGGGAGTAACTATCAGCGACTGGACACTCCAAAAGCCCGGTGGAACAACTCCGTCTTACAGACCCTGCAGAACTCACCAAGATCCCACAGGGCCCGGACAGCTGGAGGAAGAGTGTTCCACCAGGCAGGGGCCAGGGCTGTAAAAGTCCTGGCCCGGGTGGAGGCCAGCCGCATCATTGAGGGGCCAGGGACTACCAGCAGATTGGCCTCTGCTGAACACAGAGGCCTAGTAGGAACATATGGGGTAATGCGGTCCCGAAGGTACGAGGGTACAACAGAAAGGATGGGACATACACATTCACAGGTATTTCCACTGCCAGCTCAGAAACGTTGGGGATTCCTGCCCTAAGCAAATCTTCACATTTTTCGATTGAATAATTACACCAGTTCCAGAGACATTAAAGCAGAGAAAGTGAAGCTGGAGTTCCTTCATGCTCGGGGGGGGGGGGAGAGGACCAGAATATCCCCCTCCCCCTCCATGCCGACCCCCTTTTCACTCTTTTCTGTGCAGAGAAGAATCCTCCAACGAAAATCCATCTCAGCTGTTGTTAAGATTACACAGGGCAAGAGCTGTTTGACATCTGGAGATTAGGGGAGTCTGGGGCGGGCGCCGGGGAGATCTCATCAGAGAGATACGGATCCGGGATTCCCAGACCAAACAACTAGATGTCCTTTGCTTTCTGCGAAACAAATGCAAACCATGAAAAAACAGGATATGCGTACGCTGAAACACCACACGCCATTGATGTTGTGGTTAAGAGCAGTGGACTCGCATCTGGTGAACTGGGTTTGTTTTCTCCGCTTTTCCACACGAAGCCTGCTGGGTAACCTTGGGCCTGTCCCAGTTCTCTCTGAACTCTCTCAGCCCCATCTGCCTCACAAGGTACCTGAGGAAGAAGGGAAGGCACTTGTAAACTGCTTTGAGATGCCTTTGAGGTAGAGAAAGTGTGGTATAAAAGCCAATTCTTCTTCTTCTTCTTCTTCCTCCTCCTCCTCCTCCTCCTCCTCCTCCTCCTCCTCTTCTTCTTCTTCTTCTTCTTCTTTATTGGCCTGTTTGCCAACTCTGCATGGTGACATTTCTGGAGTTTTGGAAGCAATGAGTAGGAAGTTAGTCTCTGGAACCAGCAGAGAATAGTAGCAGTGGAGAAGAGGAGTGGGCCAGAAAGGGCTGAGTGAGTTCTGGTTTTTCTTTTCAGAGGGCTTTTCTCAAAGCCACAACTTTTAAACAGTGTATTTTAAACAGGGGTTTTCTCTTTTTTCCTCCTTGTCCTGGGGCTGCTGATTGGTGGAGGCTGCTGAGGCTGCTGATTGGTGGGGCTGCTGAGAGGTGGGGCTTCTCAAATTTTTTAATCTTTTCAGTTAGTCTCTGGAACCAGCTGAGAAGAGTAGCAGTGGAGAAGAGGAGTGGGCCAGAAAGGGCTGAGTGAGCTCTGGTTTTTCTTTTCAGAGGGCTGCATGTGAGCTCCCAAAGACACCTGGTGGGCCACTGCAAGTAGCAGAGTGCTGGACTAGATGGACTCTGGTCTGATCCAGCAGGCTAGTTCTTATGTTCTTATATTCTTATGAAGGGCAGGATTAGCGAAGGAGAGAGACAACAGGGCTGTAAGTCCACCACCCAAAGGACCTACTTTCTCCAGAGGAACTGGTTACTGCACAGGTGTCACTCGCGGCCCTCCAGATGTTATGGACTACAGTTCCCATCATCCCCTGCCAGCATGACACCTGTGGGTTACTGCCTTCAGAAGACCACCTCAAATTCTGGGGGACCTCCAAGCCCCACCTGGACTCGGGTAACTCTCATGGACAACAAATATTCCTTTCAAGAAATGGGACATTCATGGTTTGTTGTTTGTGAAAGACAGAAGGAAGTGAACTGACAGTGTGGTGCAGTGGTTAGAGCAGCAGAGGAGGTCTGGGGCGACCCGCATTCAAATTCTCACTCAGCCACAAAACCACACACACACAAAAGAGCACGGGTCCAGCCATGCTCTTTCAGCCTCACTTCCTTCACAGAGTTGCTGCAAGGAGAAAAAAGAAGAGGGGAAATCCCAGTATGCTGCCCTGAGCTCTTGCGAACAAAGGCAAAATGGGAACAAAGTACAAAAATAGAAATACTGCTCAACTTAATAGGCGGTTAATAAGCAAGGCGGCTGACTTTCTCGGTTTCTGCCGAGGGCACCCAGATCTGTGTTGGGATTAAGCCAGAGGTGGGATCCAGCAGGCTCTCACAGGTTCCCGAGAGTAGGTGACTAATTATTTGTGTGCGCCGAGAGGGGGTTACTAATCGGTGATTTTGCCACGTGATTTTTGCCTTAGTTATGCCCCTCCTCTCAGCAGTAGCGCGCAGAACTGGAAGCAGTCTAGCAGGAGGTGCACCGGCGTGCGTGGCAGCCTGCGCCTGTGTGCATTCGTTTCCCGCCCAAGGACCGGCGCAGCGGCTGCGTCCTTGCCACAGCCCCACCCCCGGAATGCCCAGCCACGCCCCTGTCATGCCCCGCCCAGCCCCATTGGCGCTACGCCACAGTTTGAATCCCACCACCATGGGAAATTTTTGGATCCCACCACTGGATTAAGCACCTGCAGATTTCAGGGGCGGAGTCTGAGGATGGTGCCGCCAGGAGGGGGGGTTTCAACGAGATTTATTGCCAATGAAGTCCACCGTCCAGATCTGGAGACCTCTAGCAGTTAAAAAAACTGAGGCCCCTTCCGCACATGCAGAATAATGCACTTTCAATCCACTTTCACAGTCGTTTGTAAGTGGATTTTGCTATTCCGCACAGTGAAATCCAACTTCAACGTGCATTGAAATTGGATTGAAAGTGCGTTATTCTGCATGTGCGGAAGGGGCCTCGGTGATCTTCTGATGGTCAAGACCAGTCCCCTTGGAGCAAAAGGCTGGTTTGGAGGGTGGGCTCTATTATACTCTGCTAAGGTCCCTCCCCTCCCCAAAGATATGGGCAGGCAAGTGGCAAACCTACAATGGCCTCAGGGTCCGCTTGTGGGTTTTTGGGGCCATTTGCTTGGCCGCTTTGCGCCACTGGTCACTCCACCGTTACGTCCCATCCTATGAACTTCCCTGATCAATGTCTGCTAGATGAAAGGCGCGGGATGATGATGTCACTGCGGTCCTGTCTGCGACAAGCAACAGTCCAAGAATCAGATCCGGCTGTGGGAATTCTTCACCCAACAATCACGTACTCCCGCAAGTTTCCCACAAGAGCCAGCGTGGTGTTATGGTGAAGAGCAGGTGCACTCTAATCTGGGGAACCGGGTTTGATCCCCAGCTCTGCCACTTGAGCTGTGGAGGCTTATCTGGTGAACTAGATTAGCTTGTGCTCTCCAGCACATGCCAGCTGGGCGACCTTGGGCTAGTCACAGTTCTTCTGAGCTCTCTCAGCCCCACCCACCTCACAGCGTGTTTGTTGTGAGGGGTGGGGAAGGGAAATGAGTTTGTAAGCCCCTTTGAATCGCCTTACAGGAGAGAAAGGGGGGATATAAATCCAAACTACTATTCCTCCACTACAACTACAACTACAACTACTACTTCTTCTTCTTCTTCTTCTTCTTCTTCTTCTTCTTCTTCTTCTTCTTCTTCTTCTTCTTCTTCTTCTTCTTCTTCTTCTTCTTCTTCTTCTTCTTCTTCTTCTTCCTCTTCTTCTTCTCTCCTCCACATGAAGCCTGCTGGGTGACCTTGAGCTAATCACAGTTCTTCCAGAACTCTCTCAACCCCACCTGCCTCACAACGTGTCTGCTGTGGAGAGAAGAAGGGAAGGAGTTTGTAACCTGTTTTGAGAGCCCTACAGTTGAGAAAAGCAGGGTTTAAATCCAAACTACTACTACTACCAGTGGCGTACCTGCCTGGGGACAAGGGGTACCCCTTGCCCCCGGGCGCCACTCTTCTGGTCACGTGGGGGGTGCAAAATCGGCCCCCCACGTGACCAGGAAGTCCTGCTGTCTTGTCGTTTTTGCGTGCCTCGACCCCGTCAGAGGCACACAAAAAACGAGGCAGCAGGACTTCCTGCTGCCTCCAAGCGCCCTCAACCCCACCCTGGACTCCCCCATCTCTTCTTTCCCCCCCTGCCAGCTGGGCTCCCAGCTGGCAGCCTGCAGTCTCTTCTGACCTCCCCTCCAGGCAGGCCAGAAGAGACTGCAGTCCCAGTCTGGGAGACTTTCTTTTATAAGCACTGAGGCCGGGGGTGGGGCTTGAGGAGCACGAAGTCCCACCCCTTCCTGCTCCCCAAGCTCCACCCCCTGGCCTCAGTGCTTATAAAAGAAGGTCTCCGAGGCCGGGACTGCAGTCTCTTCTGGCCTGCCCGGAGGGGAGGTCAGAAGAGACTGCAGGCTGCTGGCTGAGAGCCCAGCTAGCAGGGGGAGTCTGGGGAGCAGGAAATGGGCACCCTAGTCCTTGCCCATGTCCATGGTGACATGGGCGGGGTCGAGGGCAGTGGGGTGGAGCCTGGAGGCATCAGGGGGTGGAACCTGGGGGGGCAGAACCTGGGGGCATCCTGGAGACAATTTGTCTCCGGGCGCCATTTACCCCTGGTACGCTTCTGACTACTCCTCCTCCTCCTCCTCCTCCTCCTCCTCCTCCTCCTCCTCCTCCTCCTCCTCCTCCTCCTCCTCTTCTTCTTCTTCTTCTTCTTCTTCTTCTTCTTCTTCTTCTTCTTCTTCTTCTTCTTCTTCTTCTTCTTCTTCTTCTTCTTCTTCTTCTTCTTCTTCTTCTTCTTCTTCTTCTTCTTCTTCTTCTTCTTCTTCTGTTCATGGGGGCGAAATGTGGACAGGCAGCGTCCAATATAACCTTCCCTTAAGCTTTAAGAACGCTCTCCGGCACTCATTGGCCGGCTTAACGTGGAAGCTCTGTGATGGATACCAAAAAGTCCTTTTTGTGTGGCCCACAATCTGTTTCTCCTTTCCTCTTCCAGCTGGATTAATCTTTCCATCGCAGCTTTGCCAACAAACCATCTCATGTGGTCCGGTGCCACTGAAAATAAAGGGCCGAATTCCTTGGACCCGCTCTGTCGTTTCTGGATGAGGTCCATAATGTTTTGGGTTTTTTTAAAAAAAATCCCCTTTGCAGGCCGCCGCTCTGCTGGGAACCATTCATGGAGATTTGTTTGCAGGAATCCGGCGTCGCCAATAAAACATCCTCGAATTAGAAAGAGCCGGGGAAGGGAACAAACGTGGTCTAAAAATAAAACGCGGCCTTTCGCTCCCTTTTCTTTTAATTCCAGATAGTCGGCTCTTTCCAGACGTTTTTTATTTATGGAATCGCTAAATTTGTAGACCCGTTGTTTACACAATCTCGTTCCCCGGTAAGGGCCGTTGTGAGGACTTTTCCATGGGATGCGTTTCTCGTGCTTTTTCAAACAAGTGCTCGTGTTTAAAAGAAATTTATCTGGATGAGAAACATGGCCCATAAAAGAGTCAACAGAAATGGCCTTTCTGGAGAAAACCATGACTGCATAAATCGTGGCATGCACGATCTCTCCCTCTTTCTTCCCTCACGCTCGGCTGGAAAACTGATTCTCTACTTATTTGCTGTAGCTGAGTGGTAGAATATCCACTTTGCACATAGAAGGTCCCAGCGTGGTGTAGTGGTTAGGAGCAGTGAACTCTAATCTGGAGAAGCAGTAAGGTGCAGTGCAGGGGTCTGCTGGCAG
The DNA here is from genome assembly GCF_021028975.2 of Sphaerodactylus townsendi. Classification (NCBI taxonomy): domain Eukaryota; kingdom Metazoa; phylum Chordata; class Lepidosauria; order Squamata; family Sphaerodactylidae; genus Sphaerodactylus; species Sphaerodactylus townsendi. Next base: position 7,283,568 of record NC_059430.1, on the reverse strand, counting down.
GGGCTGATGGGAATTGTAGTCCATGAACATCTGGAGAGTCACAGGTTGCAGACCCCAATTGGCCATGCTGGCAGGGGCTGATGGGCATTGTAGTCCACGAACATCTGGAGAGCCACAGGTTGCAGACCCCAATTGGCCATGATGGCAGGGGCTGATGGGAATTGTAGTCCACGAACATCTGGAGAGTCACAGGTTGCAGACCCCAATTGGCCATGATGGCAGGGGCTGATGGGAATTGTAGTCCATGAACATCTGGAGAGTCACAGGTTGCAGACCCCAATTGGCCATGCTGGCAGGGGCTGATGGGAATTGTAGTCCACGAACATCTGGAGAGCCACAGGTTGCAGACCCCAATTGGCCATGCTGGGAGGGGCTGATGGGAATTGTAGTCCACGAACATCTGGAGCGCCACAGGTTGCAGACCCCAATTGGCCATGATGGCAGGGGCTGATGGGAATTGTAGTCCATGAACATCTGGAGAGCCACAGGTTGCAGACCCCAATTGGCCATGCTGGGAGGGGCTGATGGGAATTGTAGTCCATGAACATCTGGAGAGCCACAGGTTGCAGACCCCTGGACTATAGTGGTTAAGAGCAATGGACTCTATTCTAGCGAATCAGGGTTTGGTTGTCCATTCCTCCATATGAGTGGCAGACTCTTATCTGGTGAACAGGATTTGTTTCCCCTCTCTTCCACATGAAGCCTGCTGGGTGACCTTGGGCCAGGCACAGTTCTTTCAGAATTCTCTCAGCCACACCTGCCTCACATGGTGTCTGTTCTGGGGAGGGGAAAGGAAAGGAGTTCGTCAGCTGCTTTGAGACGCCTTGTAGTTGAGAAAATCAGGGTCAAACTCCAAACACTTCCTCTTCAAACTCTTCTTCTGGTTCTGGCATGGACTCTTAAATCCTCCACTTAAGTGCACTCGAGTTCCCAAATGCACTCTGGTCTTATCCAACCTTGAGTTCAGAAATAAGAAAGTCCTATCTCAAGTTACACATTGGGTTGCCAACTCCAGCTTGCAAGATTCCTGGACCTTTGGGGCAGGAGGAGTCTAGAGAGAACAGAGTTTGTGGAGGGGTGAAAGCTCAGCAGGAATGTCATTTATTTATTTATTTATTTATTTATTTATTTATTTATATTTGGATTTGTAGACCGCCCCATCCCCGAAGGGCTCTGGGCGGTGCGCAACAATATCCACATGTGTACATCATTACAATCAGTGCAATTACTAAAACCAATAAAATCCATTAAAAGCAGTGGTCAGTACAAATGTATCAGGCGTCCCAAAACCCCAATTTATTTAAAAGGCCTCCCTGAGAAGAGGGAACGGCTGGACTCCCTCTAAGAGGGTAGCATAAGGTGGTAAAATAAATATGTGAGGGGGGGGCGCACATTTCAGCGACTGGACACTCCAAAGGCCCAGCGGAACAACTCAGTCTTACAGGCCCTGCGGAATTCACCAAGGTCCCGCAGGGCCCGAACAGCTGGAGGAAGAGTGTTCCACCAGGCCGGGGCCAGGGCTGTAAAGGCCCTGGCCTGAGTGGAGGCCAGCCGCATCATTGAGGGGCCAGGGACCACCAGTAAATTAGCTTCTGCCGAGCGCAGAGGTCGGACTGGGACATATGGGGTCATGCGGTCCCGAAGGTACGAGGGTCCCAGGCCGCGCAAGGCCTTAAAGGACAAAACCCACACCTTGAAAATGATTCGGAATTCCACTGGGAGCCAATGCAGGCGGCGCAACACAGGCTGGATGTGATTACGAAAGGCGCCCCCTGTGAGCAAGCGTGCCGCTGCATTTTGGACCAATTTCAGTTTCCGAATCAAGCGCAAGGGAAGGCCCGCGTAGAGTGAGTTACAGTAGTCTAGCCTGGTTTCCAGATATGCTTTTTTCCTCCAGGGAAAAGGTTCTCTATAGTCTGGAGGTCAGCTGCAACTCCTGGAGAACTCCAGGTCCCAGCTGGAAGATGGCAAACTTCTAGTACACCAATGACCTTGAGAATTCCCCACGGTTCCTTGCCTTCTGCCTCTCCTCCAAGTGCACACTGGATGACTTGGGGAGGGGGCAGGGTTTGGGGGATAGTCAGGGACAGCGTTCGGCGTGTCAGCCCGTGCAGTCTTTGTGAACGTCTTTGGGGGTTTGTTAGTCCGGTGGTCGAACTTTAAGCGGAGAATTACTGCATGAACATATGCACCAGGAATCACAGAGATGTCTCAGTAGGCAAAGGAGAATTCACGTTACGGCACGTTTGCCAGACTTCCTGACCCTCTTGCCAACGATCTGGTGTTTCAGGTTGAACGGCCAGGTAGGGAAGGCAACGGTCTAACGTGCTGCAAAGTGGTACAAAAGGTACTTGTGGGATTCATTTCTCAAGACTTCTTCTTGGCCCCTTCATAAGGCAGCGAGGTGTAGTGGTTAAGAGCGGTGGACTCTAGTCTGGTGAACTGGGTTTGTTTCCCTGCTTCCTACCCGTAAAACCTGCTGGGTGACCTTGGGCCTGTCACAGTTCTCTCTGAAAGCAATGGCCTTAAGAACATAAGAACAAGCCAGCTGGATCAGACCAGAGTCCATCTAGTCCAGCTCTCTGCTACTCGCAGTGGCCCACCAGGTGCCTTTGGGAGCTCACCTGCAGGAGGTGAAAGCAATGGCCTTCTGCGGCTGCTGCTCCTGAGCACCTGGTCTGCTAAGGCATTTGCAACCTCAGATCAGGGAGGATCAAGATTGGTAGCCATAGATCGACTTCTCCTCCATAAATCTGTCCAAGCCCTTTTTAAAGCTATCCAGGTGAGTGGCCATCACCACCTCCTGTGGCAGCATATTCCAAACACCAATCACACGTTGCGTGAAGAAGTGTTTATAATTGTATTGTATTTATAATTTTATTGTATTTATAATTGTATTTATAATTATAGTTTCCTTTTATTAGTCCTAATTCTCCCCCCCCCCCCCCCCCCAGCATTTTCAATGGATGCCCCCTGGTTCTAGTATTGTGAGGAAGAGAGAAAAATGTCTCTCTGTCCACATTTTCTACCCCTTGCATCATTTTATAGATTTCAATCATATCCCCCCTCAGACGTCTCCTCTCCAAACTAAAGAGTCCCACTTTGAGACTCTTTGAGGTTTAGAAAAGCAGGGTATAAAGCCAAGCTCTTCTTTTTCTTTCTCAAAGATGGTTCCCTTCTGCAGAGCTTTCGAGAATAAAACTCTTAAGAACGGGCAACTCTTTTCCGCTGTTTGGTTCCTGCGGATGTTGAGATTGATATTGTTTTATCTGGGGTTCGCCTTGAGTTTGTCAACTCCTGTAGAAACTTTTTTCATGCTGCAAGTGAATGAACGAGACATTTCGCTGCCTTGCCTGACAGTGCCTATTTGAAATATTTATGAGCCACCCGTCTTCCTTGCAGAGCTACAGGTGGCTTACAAGACCAATAAAATACATAAAATAGACTACGTGCGAAAAACTAAAACTGAAATTTAAAATCTCAATCCAGGACTGCTTTAATCAAATGCAATTCTAAATAAAAAACGTCTTCAGTTGTCTCCAGAAGATGCAACGTGAGAGGGATAGGCAGGTTTCCCTGGGGAGGTAGTTCTACAATGGCGGGGCTAACACTGTAAAGGTCCTGTTTCATATACCCACCAGACAAGCTTCTTTGATTGACAGGACAGCCAGAAGGGCCTCTCCCTGTGATCTTAGTTCCAAGGCAAGAACATACAACAATATAGCTTTCATTCCAGCCTCTCCGTCTTTGAGGGGGAGATTGCATTACCGTGCATTTGATTTTATAGCTCCCTTTTAAACCCGTGCGCGTTGCCAAGTCAGCATTGCGGCATCGGTCGGAGTGGTATGTTGTAACACCCCGGCTCTGTGTGTCGGCGGCTCGATGCGTCAATGGAGATATTGTGTTACAGTTTGTGTTTCGTTTATTCTCGGCCCCCTGAAAAACAGGTGCTGGGGTCAAGGCGACCTCAAGAGCGAAAATTGTGTCTCAGACACGCAGGCCAGCTTTCTTCCCGGTATCCTGGTGCTCCGATCCAAGGCGTCTAGGCTATAAAGTAATACACAATATGCAAAGATTTAAAATACACAGAGGTTTAAAAGAAACAAAAGACATCATGCACGACAAAATTGCATGGAAGTGAAAAAGAAAAAAGTTCCGCCCGCCCTCCGCCCCCCTTCTGCCTATAGGGGCCCCTAACATCATTGGGACCCATTCCTTTTTATCTGGGGAGGGTTGTATATGGGTTTCGTGGGTTGCTATTTTAGAACATAATTGTTTTAAATTGTCTGTTTTATACATGATTTTATACTGTTCACCACCCTGAGCCCTTCTGAGATAGGGCGGTATATTAAATCCAATAATTAATAATTACTAATTACTAATTACTAATTACTAATTAATAATTGGTGATTCGTGATTAGTGATTCGTAATTAGTGATTCGTAATTAGTAAATAATAATAAATAATAATAATAATAATAATAATAATAATAATAATAATAATAATAATAATAATAATAATAATAATAAAAAAATAGAAGAGTTGGAGTTGGATTTATACTCCCCCCCCTTTCTCTCCTTTAAGGGGGCTTACAAACTCCCTTCCCTTCCCCCCTCACAACAAACACCTTGTGAGGTAGGTGGGGGCTGAGAGAGCTCTGAAGAACTGTGACTAGCCCAAGGTGGCATGTGTTGGAGTGAACAAGCTAATCTGGTTCCCCGGACAAGCCTCCGCAGCTTAGGTGGCAGAGCTGGGAATCAAACCCAGTTCTCCAGATTAGAGCGCACCTGCTCTTAACTACTAGCACCCTTTCCTGCAGAAATTTAGTGACGCTCAGGTGGGACTATTTAGTAGGAAGATTAGCTTGGAAATATCAGAAAACTCGGCCCTCTGTCTTAAAGTGAGGTTGATCTACTTTGCTCGCATTTCAGTGTCGAATGGGCAGTAGAAGAACATGTGCCGTGCAATTTCGGGACAGCCTGGCTTACAAGGGCAGAGTCTTTCTACATTAGCAATATTTTGGAATCTTCCATACGTTGGGATAAGTGCTCCTGGTAGTTGGAGATTATCCCTATTCATAGTTAGCAGAGCGGCACGGGGGGCTAGAACACAGCAGAAGCCTGACCTCGTGTGCGTGCGTGTGCGTGATGGATCCCAATGTGCGGCAAGCTTACACAAAAGAAAGTCGGAGCCAGTTGTAGTTTCTAATCTAATAAAAAGAGTATTTATCAGTGAACTCCATTCTGGATAGAAAGGTAGGTAGGTAGAGTCACTGTGCTATCCTAATCTAGCCGGATGGGGATGGATGCACGGAGCATCCATCCTCTCTCTAGGCATGGTAGGAAAAAGAATGGAGAAGGGGTCGAGGAAGAAGCCGGAAGGAAGGAAGTCCCTGAGAGTATCAGTCTAACATCAAAGGGATAGAACCAGCATGATAGAGTAAAGTAAGCTGACCAGACGTCCCGCTTTTGGTGGGACAGTCCCGCCTTCAAACTATTTGTCCCGCGTCCTGCGGGTTCTTCAAATTGTCCCGATTTTTGGGAGGCTGCCGCACTGCCTTCTGGGGCGCAAGGCAGTGTGGCAGCCTCCCGCGCACAAGGCCGCAGGAGCATGGCCTTCTGGGGCTTGCCGTTTCCCACCCTGTCACAGGGCGGGAAACGGCAAGCCCCAGAAGGCCGTGCGCTCCTGCGGCTCGCGCGCATGTGCACATGCGCAGCCGCCTACCCCCCGTCCCGGTTCACAAAGGTGACCATCTGGTCACCTTAGAGTAAAGGTGTCGAACCCCTAGGTCCCTATCTAGCCACTAGCTCTCTAGTAAAAACCCCTCTGTAGGTTGAGGCAGGAAACGGCGTGACAGTGTAAAGTCCTTCACTTCCAACATCATAGAGGACAACAGATGGCAAGGCGTTGAATCCGGCCAGGGAAAGGCTCTTCGGCGATTTGGATTTTGGAGAAAGTAAAGATAACCAGCCTTTTGACCAAGTGCTCACGGAGGCATCGGCTGCATTCAGACATAACAACGAACCAGGATTTGTCAGTATGGGGAAATATGGAAGTTTTGGGGCTCAGGTGTTCCCCCTTCTCTCATGGGGCCCTCTGATACTGAAAGACTTTCTTCTTCACAAAGAAAACCCCTACAGTTAGGGTGAGATTCTTCAGGGAGGGGTGGATTTTGCTGGTACTCTATTCCATTATGGTCCTGGATGAATACATGAAGGCTCCTTGTATTAAATCAGGCCCTGGGTACTTCAGGGTCAGTGTTGTCTCGTCAGGTAGACAGCTGCTCTCCAGAGAAGAAGAAGAAGAAGGAGGAGAAGGAGGAGGAGGAGGAGAAGGAGAAGAAGGAGAAGAAGAGGAGGAGGAGGAGAAGAAGGAGAAGAAGAGGAGGAGGAGGAGGAGGAGATTAGATTTATACCCCACCTTTCTGTCCTAGAGCAGCAGCGGCGTAGTGGTTAAGAGCGGGTGTACTCTAATCAGGAGGAACTGGGTTTGATTCCCCGCTGTGCCACTTGAGCTGTGGAGGTTTACTGGGGAATTCAGATTAGCCTGGGCACTCCAACACATGCCAGATGGGTGACCTTGGGCTAGTCACAGCTCTAAGGAGCTCTCTCAGCCCCACCTACCTCACAGGGTGTTTGTTGTGAGGGGGGAAGGGAAAGGAGTTTGTAAGCCACTTTGAGTCTCCTACAGGAAATGGGGGGATATAAATCCAAACTCCTCGTCCTCGTCCTCCTCCTCCTCCTCCTCTTCTTCTTCTTCTTCTTCTTCTTCTTCTTCTTCTTCTTCTTCTTCTTCTTCTTCTTCTTCTTCTTCTTCTTCTTCTTCTTCTTCTTCTTCTTCTTCTTCTTCAAGGAGACTCAAGGCAGCTTACAAGCTCCTTTCCCTTCCTCTCTTCCCAACAGACACCTTGTGAGGCAGGTGGGACCGAGAGAGTCCTGAGAGACCTGGGACTGGCCCAACAGGAATGTAGGAGCGGGGAAACAAATCCCGTGCACCAGATAAGTCTGCCGCACAGGTGGAGGAGTGGGGAATCAAACCTGGCTCTCCAGATTACCGTCCACCTGCTCTTAACCACTACAAAGCTGCTTGGTGCAGTGGTTAAAAGCTACAGACTCTGATCTGGAGAACCAGGTTTGATTCCCCACTCCTCCCCATGAAACCTGCTGGGGCCAGTCCCAGTTCTCTCAGAACTCTCTCAGCCCCACCTTCTTCACAAGGTGTCTGTTGTGTGGAGGAGTAGGAGTTTGTAAATCGCTTTGAGATTCCATACAGTTGAGATAAGTGAATCCAAACACACCCCTTCTTGCATTACCTTTGGCATTCTTCAGTTCAGTCCCTGTCGAGAGGCTGTACAGTTCTGGGTACCGCAATTCAAGAGGGATATTGACAAGCTGGAATGGGTCCAGAGGAGGGCGACCAGAATGGTCAAAGGTCTGGAATCCATGCCCTACAAGGAGAGACTTGGGGAGCTGGGGATGTTTGGTTTGGTGCAGAGAAGGTTAAGAGTGACATGATAGTCAGGTTTAGATATCTGAAGGGATGCCATGTCGAAGAGGAAGCAAGTTTGTTTTCTGCTGCCTCAGAGACTAGAACATGGAGTCATGGATTCATAAGAACATAAGAACAAGCCTGCTGGATCAGACCAGAGTCCATCTAGTCCAGCACTCTGCTACTCGCAGTGGCCCACCAGGTGCCTTTGGGAGCTCACCTGCAGGAGGTGAAAGCAATGGCCTTCTGCGGCTGCTGCTCCTGAGCACCTGGTCTGCTAAGACATTTGCAATCTGAGATCAAGGAGGATCAAGATTGGTAGCCATAAATCGATTTCTCCTCCATAAATCTGACCAAGCCCTTTTTAAAGCTATCCAGGTGAGTGGCCATCACCACCTCCTGTGGCAGCATATTCCAAACACCAATCACATGTTGTGTGAAGAAGTGTTTCCTTTTATTCGTCCTAATCCTTCCCCCCAGCATTTTCAATGGATGCCCCCTGGTTCTAGTATTGTGAGGAAGAGAGAAAAATGTCTCTCTGTCCACATTTTCTACCCCGTGCATAATTTTATAGACTTCAATCATATCCTCCCCCCCTCAGACGTCTCCTCTCCAAACTAAAGAGCCCCAAACGCTGCAGCCTCTCCTCATAAGGAAGGTGCTCCAGTCCCTCAATTCACCCTCGTTGCCATTCGAAGTCCAGGAAAATAAATTCCACGCAAACCTCAGGAAAAGTTTCCTGAGTGTCAGGGCTGTTCGACACTGGAATAGGCTGCCTGGGAGTGTGGTGGAGTCTCCTTCTTTGGAGGTTTTTAAGGAGAGGCTGGATGGCCATCTGTCAGGAGTGCTTTGATTGTGTGTTCCTGCATGGCAGGGGGTTGGACTGGATGGCCCTTGGGGGTCTCTCCCAACTCTAGGATTCCAGGATTCAAAGTCGAGAGATCAACGTCTAGGCTGCGAGGAGCCCCGGGAAAATTGGCTTCCTTCACGCAACTGGCTCTAATTTTCCTGCCCCTTCTCAGCATCTGGTTTGGCTTTGATTTTTCTTTCCAGACCTGGGGCAAGAGAGCTGCACGGCCGACGAGTCCCTTGGCAGAGGGATTCTGATGGAAAACAGGAGAGAGATGTGTTTGTTGCACTCTGAAAATAGCAACGTGGGAGACTGAGTGAGCGCTCTCAGAGGGCTTAATTAAAAAACCCCAAACTGAGCAACCTCGTGCAACTCCACACACCATGCAACTATGTTGCAGGAAGGGGAGGGTATTCCTAAAGTAAGCGCAGATGGGTTTACCTGGCTTTATCTGGCTTTCTCGAGAGAGTCCAGAAATTATGGTTCAGGTAGGATGTTGCAAACGGTGAAACCTTCTTAATCATTACCCTCAGAACCAACCATTTGCGTGGCAGATCTAGCGTGGCGTAGTGGTTAAGAGCTGGTGCAATCTAATCTGGAGAATCGGGTTTGATTCCCCACTCTGCCACTTGAGCTGGGGAGGCTGATCTGGGGAACCCCTAAGGGTATTTAACGCTAAGGTGTCTCAACAACTTCTCTACGGGGGTTCCCCTGTGGATTGAAGCTTGGCATATATCTCTGGAGCGAATACAATCCAAATTTCTATATAAGCTTTTTGGGGTCCCCCACTGTGTACCCTATGCGGCCCTCTGCCTAGAGGCAGGACAACACCTCTTGGAAACAAGGGCATGGTGGATCACCCTTAAATTCTGGATCCGGCTCTGTTTTTTCAGTGATCCTAACAGCCTCATTCACTGCTCCCTCCTCGAACTCCAGTCATCTGCCTGGTGGGCCCACATCAAGCTTAAGATCTCCTCCCTGGGTTTCTCTTGGGACCAGCTCCTCATTCCCCCCCCCCCCCCCCAGTGATCTGCACCACTGTATTAAGGAACGGCTATTTGACCAGGAACATCCACTCCTAGGTAGCAAAGCAAGGAGCCTGTTTTCCCCCCTTCACTTTGAAATCATGCCTGGGAACTGCAGGACAGCTGCTTACCTAAATATCTTGCTCGACCCTAAGTCTAGGTGGTTATTCACCAGAGCAAGAACAAACACATTCCCTCTCACCTTCTCCCCGGAGAGATTCATGGCACACTCACAGAAAAAGCGTACATGTCCATATTGCTCAACCTCTGAGGAATCTTTGGAGCATGTTCTATTAGTCTTTCCGAAATTCATAGATCTCAGACCTAGCTTGTTTTTTTCAACACCGACTTACTTGTGCCCTCCATATTCCAAATTGAACCGCCTCTTGAACAATGAGGATCCCAGGCAGTTGAAAATGGTGGCCAAGTTCCTGCTCGATATTGTAAAATAAGTTTCTTGCTCTCCTTTTATTTACTTAATTTTCTTGAAGCTTGTACTGTATGAACTATGAGCAGTTGTTTTACCCTGTCAAACTCAGGAAAATATTACCGCACAGTTTTATCTGTATTTTCTCTTGATGCCTAATAAAGGTCTTTGAATGTGAACTTGTGTACTCCCAACACACACCAGTTGGGTGACCTTGGGCTAGTCACAGTTCTTTGGAGCTCTCTCAGCCCCACCCACCTCACAGGGTGTTTGTTGTGGGGAGAGGAAGGGGAAGGAGATTGTCAGCCCCTTTGAGTCTCCTACAGGAGAGAAAGCGGAGATATAAATCCAAACTCTTCTTCTTCTTCTTCTTCTTCTTCTTCTTCTTCTTCTTCTTCTTCTTCTTCTTCTTCTTCTTCTTCTTCTTCTTCTTCTTCTTCTTCTTCTTCTTCTTCTTCTTCTTCTTCTTCTTCTTCTTCTTCTTCTTCTTCTTCTTCTTCTTCTTCTTCTTCTTCTTCTTCTTCTTCTTCTTCTTCTTCTTCTTCATCAGTCGTTATCACCCAACAGACTCCAAGCAGGGCGCTGAGGAAGACGGCTGGGGACAGCCGAGAAATGACTGATGGTTGACTAATCAAGTGCAACCAAAAGGAAGCCTGTAAATACCTGGACATTTTGCAGCTGGACAGCAGAGAGACGTGGGAAACGTCTCAAAGAGACCACACAGCCCACTGAAGCCATTTTGAAAATGTTTCAGTGGAAGAGCTGCTTTAAAAGGGGATTCACTTAAAACATTTCGAGGCTGCAAATGAAACGTTTCGGGAACCAAAGGGGGTCAAAATGCCAAACTGCGTGGAGGAAATATTTTATTTCCAGATTAAAAACGTTTTTAAAGGTTTGTGTGGAAATTACTGTCGTGGCCAACCCCTCCTGTTAGTTTTAAAGGTTTTAATTGTGATTTTAACTGTTGTTGGATGTTATGTGCTGTGTTGTAAATCCCCTAGAGCCCTCCGGGGATAAGGCAGACTACGAAATACAGACAGACAGACAGACAGACAGACAGACAGACAGACAGACAGACAGGCAGGCAGGCAGGCAGGGAGGGAGGGAGGGAGGGATGGATGGAGGGAGGGATGGATGGATGGAGGGATAGATGGATAGATGGATAGATAGATGTGGCATGGGGTCACTGGTGGGATCCAAAAATTTTAGTAACCGGTTTCCATGGTGGTGGGATTCAAACTGTGGCGTAGCGCCAATGGGGCTGGGCGGGGCACGACAGGGGCGTGGCCGGACATTCCGGGGGCGGGGCATTCCTGGGCGGGGCTGTGGCAAGGACGCAGCCGCTGCGCCGGTCCTTGGGCGGGAAACGAATGCACGCATGCGCAGGCTGCCACACACGCCAGTGCACCTCCTGCTAGACTGCTTCCAGTTCTGCGCGCTACTGCTGAGAGGAGGGGCGTCACTAAGGCAAAAATCACGTGGCAAAATCACCAATGAGTAACCCCCTCTCGGCACACACAAATAATGAGTAACCTACTCTCGGAAACCTGTGAGAACCTGCTGGATCCCACCTCTGCATGGGGGTTCCTCTGGAATTACAGCTGATCTCCAGGCTACAGAGATTGTTGAGGAAATGGCGGCTTTGGGTGGGGGGTGGAGCTGTTTGGCACTATACCCCCAATGAAGCCCCCTCGCTCCCCAAACCACACCTGCCCTGGCTCTAACCCCAAATCTACAGGAATTTCCCCGCTTGGACCTGGTAACCCTGAATCTACCAGGAAATGCTGCTGATGGGGCTTAAGCAGGAAACCAGACTTACGCTTTCTGTTCAAAGTTAGAATATAATATAAGACTCTTAATTTATTGTTTAATTACAGCAGCAAGGATGGAATTGGCAAGGAGTTGGAGATTGGAAAAGATCCCGAAAACTGACGATTGGATTGTAAAAACACAAGAATTCAAGCATCAAATAAACTAACAACATACCTGAAAAAAGAAAACCTGGACTCATACGAAAATACATGGAAACCATTGACTGAATATTTAATTAACTTGGACCAAACCAAATATCCCCTAATAATGGAGATTTAATTACTAATTAAGAAAGAACTTGTATAATTTTAAGTTAAGGAATAAGAGGAGGTTATACACACACACACACATGACCTTCTCTTATTCCTTAACTTAAAATTATACAAGTTCTTTCTTAATACATATATATATGGCCCCTTCCGCACAAGCAGAATAATGCACATTCAATCCACTTTCACAACCGTTTGAAAGTGGATTTTGCTATTCTGCACAGCAAAATCCAGTTTCAAAGTGCATTGAAAGCGGATTGAAAGTGCATTATTCTGCTTGTGCGGAAGGGGCCTGTATGTATGTATGTATGTATGTATGTATGTATGTATGTATGTATGTATGTATGCATGCATGCATGCATGTATGTATGTATATGTGTGTGTGTGTATGTATGTATATGTGTGTGTGTGTGTGTATGTATATGTGTGTGTGCGTGTGTGAGAGAGAGAGAGAGAGTAACAAAGAATATTATTGATGATAATGATGTTTTCTGTCCTATTAGTGTATATAATTTAGAGGATGGTTTAATGGCATCGTGACGATGGAGAAGATCGACTCCATATTGTTTTGTAACTGTATTGAAAGTTAAGTTGTTTTACTACTTACTAAGTTTTACTATTAATTATCATAAAGTTGATGTTAATTTTTTTTAAAAGCTACAACGTGATTGCCTGTCTTCCAAAGAAAGCAGCGATTGACAAACAGGGCAAGAATTAATTTATTAATTTCCACCAAGGCCCAAAAGGCATCATCCATAAAGACCAGAGATAGTTTCCTGAAGTGCATGTCCAATTTCACTGGGAAGAATCGAATCGAGAGCGTTCTTCTTCAAGCTTTGCCAGTTCTGTTGCTCTCCTAGATATTTTGCTGGGAGCTGAATCGTCTTCAGATCTTGTGCAAAGTAAAGACAAACCAAGCAACCCAGGATGAGAGGGCCGATCTCAGCTTTTGTGGCCGGACGTTTTTGGTTTCCAATATTCACGTTCCAATCAGGTTTGGGCTGCAGCTGAAGGAAATGGGATGTCTTCAAGTTCAGAACAATTCTCATGGATGCTGCAAGTAACACCAAGAAAGATGAGAAAGACAGATTAAGTGGATGCAGTGGTGGGATTCAAATCATTTAACAACTGGTTGCATACAAGCACCATTTTAACAACTGGTTCTGCTGAAGTGGTGCGAACCGGCTGAATCCCACCACGGAGTGGATGCCCTTACTATAGTATACTCAGTGGTGGGATCCAAAATTTTTAGTAACAGGTTCCCATGGTGGTGGGATTCAAACAGCGGCGTAGCATCAATGGGGCTGGGCGAGGCACGACGGGGGCGTGGCCAGGCATTCCAGGGGCGGGGCATTAATGATTTCTCTGTTACTGTAAAAAACTCTTACTGTAAACAAAAAAGTTCCTAGTTTCCAGCTGGTATCTTTCTGTCTATAATTTAAACTCATTATAGCAAGTCCTATCGTCTACTGCCAACAGAAACAACTACTTCTCCTCTAATTGACTGCCTGTCAAATACTTGATACTTTCAAATACTTAGTTTTGTTTCTAGCAATCAAAAGAAGGATACTTTCCTTAAACAAGGAGCTTTACCCTATTTCTAAAACTTGTTTTTAAAACAGGCCAACAGGGAGAATTATCCCGTTTTCTACCTTCGCTAACCAGCCACATAGGAAACAACAGGATTTTTTGGACCAAATGGAATTTCTAATGGAAAAGCGGACCCAATTAGTCACCCCCTCTCGGCACACACAAATGAATTAGTAACCCACTCTCGGGAACTGGTGAGAACCTGCTGGATCCCACCTCTGAGTATACTCATTGACTTCAATGGGACTTAGAAGGGCGTGACTCTACTTAGACTGTACTTTTGGCTTCTGGAGTTTAATCACAGTCCAATTATAGGGCTGAGCAAAATACAAACGCTGTTCAGTCTGGTTTCTGGGTCACTCAGTTCAAGCCACTGGGGCTGTTATTTATTGCAAAGGTGCACGAACAAAACACGTGGCTCACTATGGCCCCTTCCGCACCTGCAGAATAATGCACTTTCAATCCAGTTTCACAATTGTTTGCACGTGGGTTTTGCTATTCCGCACAGTGAAATCCAGCTGCAAAGCGCACTGAAAGTGGATTGAAAGTGCGTTATTCTGCAGGTGCGGAAGGGGCCCAGTCCGTTTTCGTCCCACTAGTCCTCCAAAGAATTCATACATTACCCCATATGTCCCGAGTCGACCTCTGCGCTCAGCAGAGGCCAATTTACTGGAGATCCCTGGCCCCTCAATGATGCGGCTGGCCTCCACTCGGGCCAGGGCCTTTACGGCTCTGGCCCCTGCCTGGTGGAACACTCTACCACCAGCTGTCCGGGCCCTGCGGGACCTTGGAGAGTTCCGTAGGGCCTGCAAGACCGAATTGTTCCACCGGGCCTTCGGAGAGACCAGCCGCTGAGGGTGCCCTGCTTTCATCCTCCCCCTGCTGTATAGGGTCCCTAACATCATCGGGACCCATCACTCTTCTTGGGAGGGTTGCATATGGGTTCGTGGGATACTGTTTTAGAATGAAAATTTTAAACTTTTATATATTTATGTTTATATATGCTTTTATATTGTTCACCGCCCTGAGCCCTTTGGGGATAGGGCGGTATACGAAATCAAATAATAAATAAATAAATAAATAAAAATACATATTTCCTGCTGCCGTTTGTTTTTTTATTTGTTTATTTGCAAACATTATACGCCGCCATTCCGTCCTCGGGAGGGCTAACGAGATGGTAGAACAGTGGTGGCGAACCTTTGGCACTCCAATTGGCCATGCTGGAAGGGGCTGATGGGACTTGTAGTCCATAACATCTGGAGTGCCAAAGGTTCGCCACCACGGTGATAGAATAAGCATGATAAAAACAGGAGTTAAAAACCATTAAAACGAACAAAACGCACCGCATTGAAACAATGAAAACCCAAATTAAAATGCAACCATAAAAAGAATGAGAACACGGGGCAGGAATGAGTGATCTCTGAGGAAAGGCTGAGCGAAACTAAACAGTGGGCTGTTGTGGGTTTCGGGGGCTGCGTGGCCGTGGTCTGGTAGTTTTTGCTCCTAACGTTTTGCCTGCATCTACGGCTGGCATTTTTAGAAGCATGTCTCACCTCTGAAGATGCCAGCTGTGAAATGAGTGAAGCGTTAAAAGCAAAAACTACCAGGCCATGGCCACACAGCCACGACAGCCAGTTGATTCCAGCCACGAAAGCCTACATTGAAATGATAAAGGCTCCACTCATTGGCAGCAGACAGCAGCAGAATGGGATAGAGGAGTCTCTCTGGGAACATAGTTCCAGAATGTTGGTGCCATGACCGAAAAGGCCCCGTCTTGAGTTGCCCCCCACCTAATCTCAAAAAGCAGGGGCACCCAAAGCAGGGCGTCAGCATTCAGGAAGGTTCACATTTTGCCCTCATATGCTGTTCTCACACACATCCTGTGAGTTGTGTCAGGCTGAGATGAGCTGACTGTTTGAGACCACCCACTGAGCTTCCAAAGAAAATGGGTCTTTGATCCTGGATCTCCAAGGCCCTGCTCTGACACTCCAACCACTACACCACCATGTCACATGGCAGTGACACGGGGGATTAGAAATGATGTCTCCCGTAAGCCCACGTGCTGATTTTATCTTGCTAATGAACTGTTGTCTTGTTGTTGTGATTTGTTACCGGCTGTTGCTTTGTTGGCCGCTTGGATTCTAAGGAGACAAGGTGGGAGAGAAATAGTTTAAATAAAGGAATACGCTCAGTGCTTTTGAAAACGTGAGGTCTCCTTTCTCAGTTGCAAGTTTCAAGAAGAAGAAGAAGAAGAAGAAGAAGAAGAGGAGGAGGAGGAGGAGGAGGAGGAGGAGGAGGAGGAGGAGGAGGAGGAGGAAGGGAAACAAATCCAGTTCACTAGGCAAGAGTCCCCCGCTCAGGTGGAGGAGTGGGGAATTGAACTCGGTTCACCGGATTAGAGTCCGCCATTCCTAACCACTACATCAGGCTAGAACACGGCCATACAGCCCAGTAACCACACAGAACCCCAGTGGTTCCGGCCGTGAAAGCCTTCGACAATACACCACAACCCACTATTTGTCATATTTTAAAAAGCAATAGACATTTTCTAGAAATCTATTTCCCTCTAGTCCCCTTAGAAGAAGAAGAAGAAGAAGAAGAAGAAGAAGAAGAAGAAGAAGAGGAGGAGGAGGAGGAGGAGGAGGAGGAGGAGGAGGAGGAGGAGGAGGAGGAGGAGTTTGGATTTATATCCCCCCTTTCTCTCCTGCAGGAGACTCAAAGGGGCTTACAAGCTCCTTGCCCTTCCCCCCTCACAACAAACACCCTGTGAGGTGGGTGAGGCTGAGAGAGCTCCGAGAAGCTGTGACTAGCCCAAGGTCACCCAGCTGGCGTGTATGGGAGTGCCCAGGCTAATCTGAATTCCCCAGATAAGCCTCCACAACTCAAGCAGCAGAGCTGGGAATCAAACCCGGTTCCTCCAGATCAGAATGCACCTGCTCTTAGCCACTAGGCCACTGCTGCTCCCACTGCTTAGTTTATTAATGTTTTAATGCCGCTATTAAAGACTGCAATTGGGGGGTTTAAACCAGTTTCTGTAAGCCACCCTGACCCTGCCATGGAAAAGGACAGCTTATAAATTGCAGAATAAATAAAATAAGACACCTCCCCCCAAATAAAAAAATTGTAAATCAAAGCACAGGCAATGTGTCCCAGCCAAAACTGTAATAATTGTTATAAAGAGTGGGGAATAAATCTAAACAAGTAAATAAATAAAACCCAAAGACATTTGGCCTTTACATTGCATGGCTTTTACAATAGGACATTCCCAAGGAGACACTTTTCCGATGGGGCATTTTTTCCCTTTTTGGAGCAGTTCTTATAGGATCACAGGCAATAAACATTGAATGGCTTATTTCGAACTCCCCTCCCCCCCACCTTTATGTACTTAACTTGAAATAAGAGGGTGTTTGGCAGGGGTGAGCAAAAGAGAGGGAGGGAGGGAGGGAGAGAGCACCAAGGAAATAAATTTGTGGAAACTGATAGATACTCCCATTTGGCCACACATGGGCGGATTCCGCACGGGCCAAAAACAGTGGTGTGAAAACGGTGTAAACCCTTTTACACCGTTTTCACACTGCTGTTTTTGGCCCACGCAGAATCCGCCACGGTGTCAGAAGTGGATTAAGTCCTGTTTCTCGACAACCCATGTGGAAACTTCTGCTTATCCCCCACAGCGCAACCAATTACAGACAAGTGTAAGGTTTCCCTGGATTAGGGTTGCCAGCCTCCAGGAAGGGCCTGGAGACATCCCAGAATCACCTCTGATTCCCAGAGAGCAGCTCCCCTGGAGATAAGGGCCACTTTGGAGAGGGGACTTCACGACATTATACCTCAGCGATGTACCTTTCCACACCAAACCGCACCCTCCTAAGGCTCCACCGCCAAATCTCCAGGAATTTCTTCATCCAGAGTTGGTAACCCTACTGTGAATGCTTCTCTCCTTCCTATCCCTCTATTCCTGTGGTGGCGAACCTTTGGCACTCCAGATGTTATGGACTACAATTCCCATCATCCCCTGCCAGGCCATGCTGGCAGGGGCTGATGGGAATTGTGGTCCATAACATCTGGAGTGCCAAAGGTTCGTCACCACTGCAATTCTCTCCCCCACAGTCTGGATTTGAAGCTCCTTGCGGGCAGAGACCAGTCTTCTTCTCCTGTGAAGGTGTCAAGTACTTCCTCTTGAGAATAAGGCATCAGTCATAAGAATAATATCAGCCTGTACCTAGGATAGAACCTGCCCTGGGTCTTCACAGCTCCGCCAACATCTTGATGAACTCCTCGTAGTTCACCTTCCCGTCCCCGTCCACGTCAGCCTCCTTGATCATGTGCTCCATCTTCTCATCCGTGAACTTCTCTCCGAGGTGGAGTAAAATATGCTCTAAGGAGCGCAGGGCTGTCCCCAACTCCTCCGGGGTGACGGTGCCGTTGCCATCTGTGTCGAAGTGCGAGAAGACCTCTTTGACGATGGCGAGTTGTTCTTCGGAGAACCGGTGAGCCATGCTGCCTTCTCCGATCCCTCACACAGCTTGCTTCTTCAGAGCATCACAAGCTGATCCTTGGCAAAACAGGAAGAGCGGGCAGGCGAAGGGGAAGGGACAAATGAACAACCCACACCCTTTGGGGCCTGAGGCATGAATGTTGAGAGCCAGCGTGGTGTAGTGGTTAAGAGCAGGTGGAGTCTGTGGCAGAGTGGCCTGAGTGGCAGAGGCTTATCCGGTGAACCAGATGTTTTCCACACTCCTACATTCCTGCTGGGTGACCTTGGGCTAGTCACAGTTCTCTCCCAACTCTCTCAGCCCCACCTGCCTCACAAGGTGTCTGTTGGGGGGAGAGGAAGGGAAAGGAGCTTGTAAACCACCCTGAGTCTCCTTACAGGAGATAAAGGTGGGGTATAATATATAAAGCCAAACTTCCTTCTTTCTTTCTTTCTTTCTTTCTTTCTTTCTTTCTTTCTTTCTTTCTTTCTTTCTTTCTTTCTTTCTTTCTTTCTTTCTTTCTTTCTTTCTCTTCTTATTTTTCTTCTTCTTCTTCTTCTCTCCTCCACATGAAGCCTGCTGGGTGACCTTGAGCTAATCATAGTTCTTTCAGAACTCTCTCAGCCCCACCTGCCTCACAACGTGTCTGCTGTGGAGAGAGGAAGGGAAGGGGTTTGTAACCTCTTTTGAGAGCCCTACAGTTGAGAAAAGCAGGGTTTAAATCCAAACTCCTCCTCCTCCTCCTCCTCTTCCTCTTCTTCTTCTAGGAGCAGCAGTGGCGTAGGAGGTTAAGAGCTCGTGTATCTAATCTGGAGGAGCCAGGTTTGATTCTCCGCTCTGCTGCCTGAGCTGTGGAGGCTTCTCTGGGGAATTCAGATTAGCCTGTGCACTCCCAACACACGCCAGCTGGGTGACCTTGGGCTAGTCACAGTTCTTCGGAGCTCTCTCAGCCCCGCCCACCTCACAGGGTGTTTGTTGTGAGGGGGGAAGGGCAAGGAGCTTGTCAGCCCCTTTGAGTCTCCTGCAGGAGAGAAAGGGGGGATATAAATCCAAACTCCTCCTCCTCCTCCTCTTCTTCTTCTTCTCCTCCTCCTCGAAAAGAAACCACTTGAAGAAGTGATACCACAACACAGGCTGGGTTCTTGTAGGGTTGCCAGAAGTACTATCCGTTCCTAAAGTGGTGTGGTGATTAACAGTGGGAGACTGTAATCTGGTGAATTAGGTTTGGTTCCTTGCTCCTCCGCATGAAGCCTATTGGGTGACCTTAGGCTAGTCACAGTTCTCACAGGAATCTTTCAGTCCCACCTACCTTACAAGGCGGGCAGAAAAAGGGAAGGCGACTGTAAGCTGCTTTGGGACTCTCCTATGCAGCAGTGGCGTAGGAGGTTAAGAGCTTGTGTATCTAATCTGGAGGAACTGGGTTTGATTCCCAGCTCTGCTGCCTGAGCTGTGGAGGCTGATCTGGGGAATTCAGATTAGCCTGTGCACTCCCACACACGGCAGCTGGGTGACCTTGGGCTAGTCACAGCTTCTCGGAGCTCTCTCAGCCCCACCCACCTCACAGGGTGTTTGTTGTGAGGGGGGAAGGGCAAGGAGATTGTCAGCCCCTTTGAGTCTCCTGCAGGAGAGAAAGGGGGGATATAAATCCAAACTCCTCCTCCTCCTCCTCCTCCTCCTCTTCTTCTTCTTCCTCTTCCTCTTCTTCTTCCTCTTCCTCTTCCTCCTCTTCTTCTTCTTCTTCTTCTTCTTAGAACTCTCATCTCCATACCCTTAAAAATGCACGTTGGGAGGAGCCGTCCCTCGGTGGCCGCTTCTACCTCATTATCCGTCTGATTTTGCGGCACTGACCTTTCTACGTGCCGTGCACGATGGGTGTGTATGATAAATGTGCTGTTTGTTTTGCACAACACAACTGATCAACTAGATTTAAGTCCAGTAATACCTTAAAGACCAACAGGATTTGTGGGGTATAAGCTTTTCAGTGTCCACAATCCCTTTATCAGATACAAGAAGGAGTGGAATTCCCTAACTGATGAAGAGAGTTTTGACTCTCAAAAGCTTATGCTCCAAAAATCTTGCTGATTTCCAAGGTTCTACTGGACCTGAATCTAAACCCGTTATGCACGTTCCATTCCCCAGATAGCTGTTCACTTTGCAGCAGGGGTTTCTCTGTGGCTTTCTGTCCGTTCCTGGTCAACCCGGCAGACGGACCATATCAGATCTATTGAAATATTGCTAGATATAATAACGGGAAACAGTTATTTCAATAGATCCATGTTCTTAAAGTTGGGGGGGGGGGGAGAGAAACCCTCCCGATCATCGGCAAAGTTGGAAATGGAGCTGGGGGAAGCATGGTGGAACCAAAAAGCCCGAAGAAAAGAGTAATGCAAGACAATCTGTTTCGCTTTCCCTGCAAAAGCGGGGAAAAGGTCACGCTTTGCACACTCTCACAAACAGCAGATTATTGGATCTGCAGCATGGTGAATATGTGTGTGGGCGAGGGTGGAAAATACATCTGTAACAAACTCTGCACCAAAGAGAATCTACTGTCACAGGGGGGGGGGGAGGGCGAACACTAGTGTATATTTGCCCTAGCTTGTCTACTGCAAACCAACATGGCTACCATCTGAAACTACCTTGCTGTCAGGGGGGTTTATCTAGTTGATTGAGATGTATTCCTAACTCCATGTAGCTGCTACAAGCTATATGTAACTAGCCTGCTATATGCAGTGGTGGGATCCAAAAATTTTAGTAACAGGTTCCCATGGTGGTGGGATTCAAACAGTGGCGTAGCGCCAATGGGGCTGGGCGGGGCACGACGGGGGCGTGGCCGGGCATTCCGGGGGCGGGGCATTAATAATTTCTCTGTTACTGTAAAAAACTCTTACTGTAAAAAAAGTTCCTAATTTCCAGCTGGTATCTTTCTGTCGATAATTTAAACTCATTATAGCAAATCCTATCGTCTACTGCCAACAGAAACAACTACTTCTCCTCTAACTGACTGACTGTCAAATACTTAATACTTTCAAATACTTAATTTTGTTTCTAGAAATCAAAAGGAGGATACTTTCCTTAAACAAGGACCTTTACCATATTACTAAAACATGTTTTTAAAACAGCCCAACAGGTAGGATGATCCCGTTTTCTACCTTTGCTAACCAGCCACATAGGAAACAACAGGACTTTATGATTTTTGGACCTAATGAAATTTCTAACGGAAAAGCAGACCCGATTAGTAACCCCTTCTCGGCACACACAAATAATTAGTAACCCACTCTCGGGAACTGGTGAGAACCTGCTGGATCCCACCTCTGGTTATATGTTACCACAGCTGTAATAGGACATTCTTTCCTTGATCTTCGCTTTATGGCTTCACATGCTGAGTAGATAACTAGGCTTACCCCGACACTTTTGGTCTCATGGGAAATGGGATGTTTCTGTTGTCCTGTGGCTTTATCTGGAGGCCAGGTGGATTTATCTCTGTCTATTGCCAACCTTGGGGCACCGCAAGTAACTCTTTCTTTGGGGAAATAGGAGGGGGGGATCAACTTCTGCATAAAGATTCCCCAGAACTGGGTTTGCCAAGCTGGGCGCTTCGATGCCTATCAATAAACGCTGCTGATCGACAATCCAGAGTCCATTTATTGCTTCAAGGTCCGAGACCTAACACTTGTGCAAATAAATAACCCTTTCTCAGCTCTCAAATGGAAGGATTTGGTTGCTGGGGAAATGAAGTTCTTCCCACGCTCATTACTTCTTTACATGATGTTCAATTAACATTTCTTTCAGATGAGGCGCCAAACCTGGACGGACTGTGCCGTGCTCGAGATCTGGGACCAGTCTGGCGGCCTTTAGAAAGGGAGGGGCACATTAATAGGGGTGACGCTAACTATGGATGTTAGCCGTGATTGCAGGAAGAACCTTCAAGTCTCCCGGCCGGAAATATCTAAATAGCAGGTGCTGTCGAAAGGGCTGGTCGTTCAGTTGAAAGCAAGAAGCTGGGCTGGATTTGTTGATTCATCTGAAATATTTTGTGCCCCCCTCTCCAAAATTCCCGCCCAAGGCAAGAACTGAAAACATACGGAGTTGCCTTCTATTGAATCGGACCCTTGGTCTGTCATAGTCAGTATTTCCTGCTCAGACTGGCAGCCACTCTCCGGGGTCTCAAGTGGAGGGTTTTCACGTCACCTTCTGCCTGGTCCTTTTAACTGGAGATGCCAAGATTGGAACCCGGGGCTCTCTCAGTGCAAACCAGATTTGAGGCCCAGCCCCTGTCCATGAAGCCATCTTGGGCTGAATCTTGCTGTTGGTCTATCAAGGTCAGTATTTCCTGCTCAGACCGGCAGCATCTCTCTGGGGTCTCAGGCAGAGAAAGCTATCCAGAAGAAGAAGAAGAAGAAGAAGAAGAAGAAGAAGAAGAAGAAGAAGAAGAAGAAGAAGAAGAAGAAGAAGAAGAAGAAGAAGAAGAAGAAGAAGAAGAAGAAGAAGAAGAAGAAGAAGAAGAAGAAGAAGAAGAGGAGGAGGAGGAGGAGGAGGAGGAGGAGGAGGAGGAGGAGGAGGAGGAGTTTGGATTTATATCCCCCCCCCTTTCTCTCCTGCAGGAGATTCAAAGGGGCTTACAATCTCCTTGCCCTTCCCCCTCACAACAAACACCCTGTGAGGTGGGTGGGGCTGAGAGAGCTCTGAGAAGCTGTGACTAGCCCAAGGTCACCCAGCTGGCATGTGAGGGAGTGTACAGGCTAATCTGAATTCCCCAGAGAAGCCTCCACAGCTCAGGCGGCAGAGCTGGGAATCAAACCCGGTTCCTCCAGATTAGATACACGAGCTCTTCACCTCCTACGCCACTGCTGCTCCTGATTCATCTGAATCAGCTGGAGTTCACCTGGAGAAGCTGGGAATTGAACCGGGGAACCTTCTGTGTGCCAAGCAGAAGATCTGCCATTGAATTGGGGTTTGAACTTGGGAACTTCCGCATGCCAAGTGGATGCTCTGCCACAGCGCCATGGCCCCACCCCTGAGTGAAACTCTCATATGCAGCTGCCTTATACTGAATCAGATTATCAGTCCATCAAGGCCAGTATTGTCTAAGACTCTCCGGGATGGTTTTTCACATCAACTACCGCCAGGGCGGAGCACGGGGGAACTCTGCCCAGGGTGCGAATACACTCTGTGCCCCTGCTGCGGCGCCGTCCACCCCCGCCCCGTCCTGGAACACCCCTGGAATGCCCGGGGCGTCGTGCCCCACCAGGCCCCGTTGGTGCTACGCCTCTGCCTTCCGCCAGATCGTTTTCTTGGAGATGCCAAGAATCAAACCTGGAACCTTCAGCTTGCAAAGAAGATGGTGTGCCCCTCATCCATGGCCCCTCCTGGGGCTATGGTCCCTCTGGCTTGATCCCACATTCTTTTAGAGGCAGAGTTGTGTAGTGGTTAAGAGAAGAGGACTCCAATCTGGAGAACTGGGTTCGATTCCCCACTCCTCCATGAGCAGTGGACTCTAATCTGGTATACTGGATTTGTTTCCCTGCTCTTCCACATGAAGCCCGCTGAGTCACCAAGTTGCATGCAGACAGTTACTCTGACTCAGATTATGCTTCACAGCTCAGGCGGCAGAGCTGGGAATCAGAGCTGGAGGAACCGAGCTTGATTCCCTGCTCTGCCGCCTGAGCTGTGGAGGCTTATCTGGGGAATTCAGATTAGCCTGTACACTCCCACAAATGCCAGCTGGGTGACCTTGGGCTAGTCACAGCTCCTCGGAGCTCTCTCAGCCCCACCTACCTCACAGGGTGTTTGTTGTGAGGGGGGAAGGGCAAGGAGATTGTAAGCCCCTTTGAGTCTCCTACAGGAGACAAAGGGGGATATAAATCCAAACTCTTCTTCTTCTTCTCTTCTTCACATCTGGATAGCAATACCAGCAAGGAGGGTTGCTGGAAAGACTGCCTCAATATTGGTTGTGAAGCATATTTGCATGAATGCAAAGAATGATTAAGTATATAAATGACTTGTAAGAGCCAGTCTAGTGTAATGGTTAGGAGTGGCAGATGCCAATCTGGAGAACTGGGTTTGATTCTCCAATCCTCCACATGAGCGACGGACTCTTATCTGGTGAACTGGATTAGTTTCCCTGCTCCTCCACATGAAGCCTGCTGGGTGACCATGGGTTAATCCCAGTTCTCTCAGAACTCTCTCAGCCCCACCCGCATCCCAAGGTGTGTGCTGTGGGGAGAGGAAGGGAAAGGAGTTTGTAAGCCGCTTCGAGACTCCCCTTGGTTGAGAAAGCTGGAATATAAATATCGATCCTTCTTCCTATTTAACCCTGCTCGGTCTCCAAAATGGGAAAATGACCACAGCTTGTCATCCACCGTCTCTTATGGCCTCAAAGGCCCCTTCCGCACACGCAGAATAATGCGTTTTCAAACCACTTTCACAACTATTTGCAAGTGGATTTTGCTATTCCGCACAGCTTCAAAGAGCACTGAAAGTAGTTGGAAAGTGCATTATTCTGCATGTGCGGAAGGAGCCAAAATCTCCCATGACTCCTTTCACTTTATTCTCCAAAGTCAGATTTTGGCTTGGAAGCGCGTTGGGTCAAGAAGGCGACCCCTTTATAACAGTTTTATTTTGCAAAGCACTGTAGGCTAAAATAGCAAAGCATTCGTGATCAATAATAACTGAGGCTGCAATAGTTTGTCAGATAATCAGATCCACCACGTGTGG
Organism: Sphaerodactylus townsendi; assembly: GCF_021028975.2. Taxonomy (NCBI): domain Eukaryota; kingdom Metazoa; phylum Chordata; class Lepidosauria; order Squamata; family Sphaerodactylidae; genus Sphaerodactylus; species Sphaerodactylus townsendi. Next base: position 7,258,918 of record NC_059430.1, on the reverse strand, counting down.
TCCCCTAAACGCTTGATTCCAGTTATTTCAGTGGTGCATTTTTAATTTTTTGCATTATTTTAAATACACTACAACACTGGCAGGTGGCAAACACCTTCTTTGAACATAAGAAGAAGAACATAAGAACAAGCCAGCTGGATCAGACCAGAGTCCATCTAGTCCAGCTCTCTGCTACTCGCAGTGGCCCACCAGGTGCCTTTGGGAGCTCACGTGCAGGATGTGAAAGCAATGGCCTTCTGCTGCTGCTCCCCCCGAGCACCTGGTCTGCTAAGGCATTTGCAATCTCAGATCAAGGAGGATCAAGACTGGTAGCCATAGACCGACTTCTCCTCCATAAATCTGTCCAAACCCCTTTTAAAGCTATCCAGGTGAGTGGCCATCACCCCCTCCTGTGGCAGCATATTCCAAACACCAATCACACGTTGCGTGAAGAAGTGTTTCCTGAAGAGGACTCCTCTCTTGGGAGCGCAAGATAGGAACGATGCATTGTCAAAGGCTTTCTCGGCCAGATTCAACTGGTTGTGGTGGGTTTGTTTGAAAGCTGTGTAGCTGTGCAGTATCTCGAGGATCTTCGTTCCTAATCAGCTGGAGTGATTGGTTTTATCTTCAGAGGTGTGTCACAGAGAGAAGTGGAAACAGTGTGTAACACACTTCTCTCTGTGATTCACCTCTGAAGATGCCGGCCACAGACGCAGGCAAAACGTTAGGAACAAGATCTAACAGATCACGGCCACACAACCGGTAAAACCCACAACGACAAGATAAGAATGCCTCTTCCAAGAGGAAGACACCTCTGAACCATGCACAAAAAAGCCTGCCCAGATATTTCTTACTTAAAATGCAAATTTACACAGATTTAAACGATCAACTAATCAACAGACTGATAAGAACATAAGAACAAGCCAGCTGGATCAGACCAGAGTCCATCTAGTCCAGCTCTCTGCTACTCACAGTGGCCCACCAGGTGCCTTTGGGAGCTCATGTGCAGGAGGTGAAAGCAAGGGCCTTCTGCTGCTGCTGCTGCTGCTCCTGAGCACCTGGTCTGCTAAGGCATTTGCAATCTCAGATCAAGGAGGATCAAGATTGGGAGCCAGAGATCGACTTCTCCTCCATCAATCTGTCCAAGCCCTTTTTAAAGCTACCCAGGTGAGTGGCCATCACCCCCTCCTGTGGCAGCATATTCCAAACACCAATCACACGTTGCGTGAAGAAGTGTTTCCTTTTATGAGTCCTAATTCTTCCCCCCAGCATTTTCAATGGGTGCCCCCCTGGTTCTAGTATTGTGAGAAAGAGAGAAAAATTTCTCTCTGCCCACATTTTCTACCCCCTGCATAATTTTATAGACTTCAATCATATCCCCCCTCAGACGTCTCCTCTCCAAACTAAAGAGTCCCAAACGCTGCAGCCTCTCCTCATAAGGAAGGTGCTCCAGTCCCTGAATATGCAACCAATTTGATTTTGTTCAACTGAGGAAAAGCCCTCCTGGAAATGTCTGCAATCTGTACCTGGCCGACGCGACACCTGGAACGTCCTTCATTTCTCCAGCATCACCCGCACAAACTCTTCGTAATTCACTCTCCCGTCCCCATCCATGTCGGCCTCCTTGATCATCTCGTCCACTTCTTCTTCGGTGAGCTTCTCCCCGAGGTTGGTCATGACGTGCCGCAGCTCGGCCGCGCAGATGTAACCGTTCCCGTCCTTGTCGAACACCCGGAAGGCGTCGCGGATCTCCTCCTCACTATCCGTCTCTCTCACCCTCTTTGCCATCAGGGCCAGGAACTCCGGGAAGTCCACGGTGCCGTTGCCGTTGGTGTCGATGTCGTGGATCATGGCCCGGAGCTCGGCCTCGGTTGGGTTGTGGCCGAGAGATCTCATGACGGTCCCCAGGTCCTTGGTGGTGATGGCCCCGTCCCCGTCCTTGTCGAACAGAGAGAAGGCCTCCTTGAATTCCGCAAGCTGGTCTTCGGTGAGACGGCGAGCCATGTTTCTGCCTCCGATCTCTTGCACGGTTTCGTGCGTCTCAGAAATACCACAGGCTCACCACCCCTGCCGAAACAGGAAAAACTGGCATGGGAAGGAAAAGGTTCGAAGGCCGCCAACCCCACACCCTATTCATGGCCTAAGGCCTGGAGGTGCCTCCTACCCGTTTCTGATGAAAGAGAGGCGGCAATAATGCTTGTCACTGCAAGCTGGATCCTTGCAGGGTTCTCAGAGGTAAGGAGTTCCCCTCAAACAATGGGTAGCTTTCCTGCAGCCCTGGAAATGTCTTGAAATATAATCATAGAATCCTAGAGTTGGAAGAGACCCCCGAGGACCATCAAGTCCAACCTCGCTGCCATGCAGGAAGACACCATCAAAGCACTCCTGACAGATGGCCACCCAGCCTCTCTTTACAAACCTCCAAAGAAGGAGACTCCACCACGCTCCGAGGACGGGCATTCCCACCAGTGGTGGCATCCAAAAATTTTAGTAACAGGTTCCCATGGTGGTGGGATTCAAACTGTGGCGTAGCGCCAATGAGGTTGGGCGGGGCAAGACGGGGGCGTGGCTGGGCATTCCTGGGGTGGGGCATTCCTGGGTGGGGCTGTGGCAAAGATGCAGCCGCTGCGCCGGTCCTGGAGTAGGAAACGAATGCACGCAGGCGCAGGCCGGTGCACCTCCTGCTAAACTGCTTCAAGTTCTGTGCGCTACTGCTGAGAGGAGGGGCGTAACTAAGGCAAAAATCACGTGGCAAAACCACCCATTAGTAACCCCCTCTCGGCACACACAAATCATTAATAACCTACTCTCGGGAACCTGTGAGAACCTGCTGGATCCCACCTCTGGGTGTCACCCATCCTATATCCGTGCATTTCAGATATGTCAAGCAACAAGCAAAAAGAGGGTGTCTTTGAGCACATACTGAGTGCTGTTGTAGGGATAGAAATGGTGTTGCCAACTCTGGGTCGGGAAATTCCTGGAGATTTGGAAGTGGAACCTGAAGAAGGTCAGGGTCGGGGAGGGGTCTCGGAAGGGATATCGTAAGGCTGAAACCACTCGGACAAAGTTCACTCAGAAGGAAAACTTTATTGATTTGGCTCGCCCCAGCTACAGGGTGCTGGAACTGAGGATCGCATTCTCGGTTCCAGCATTTATTGCAGGTTTGAAATGGCAGTGGAATCAGAGGTGGGATCCAGCAGGTTCTCACAGGTTCCCGAGAGTAGGTTACTCATTATTTGTGTGTGCCGAGAGGGGGTTACTAATGGGTGATTTTGCCACGTGATTTTTGCCTTGGTTACGCCCCTCCTCTCAGCAGTAGCGCGCAGAACTTGAAGCAGTCTAGCAGGAGGGGCACCGGTGTGCATGGCAGCCTGCGCGCATTCGTTTCCCGCCCAAGGACCGGCGCAGCGGCTGCGTCCTTGCCACAGCCCCGCCAGGAAAGCCCCGCCCCCAGAGGATCTGATGGTAGTAAAGCAAGTGGAGTATACATGCCTGTGGAATGTAAAAGGTTGGAGAAAGAACCATTTGAATTGGTTAACAAGTGTTAAGGGTGCAATCTGCAAGTGTGGTTTGCATGTGTTAAGTGGAATCCACCCATTTTAGCATATGTATGTAACACTGAAGTTGCATAATCTGATTAGTGAGGGCATCTGCATAGCAGTCGCCAGGCATTTTAATCCATTTAATTGTTTCCTGCAGAGATTCTCGGAAGATGCCCTCCACAGATGCAGGCAAAACGTCAGGAGAAAATGCTACTGGAACACAGCCCTGCTGCCTGGAAAACCCACAACACCCTAGAGATCCATTTTATTGCTATTAGATTATATATGCATATATTAGTTAATGTTTTTTTTAAAAAAAATGTTTTCTTAATAATTTCTTATTTTTGTATGTATTGTGATGAATAAAAGAAAAAAAATTCTAGCTTTGAGCAACAGCCATAAGTTTGCTTTTCTGCTTAAGCCTTATTGGCAGTACTTCCTGGTAGATTTAGAAGAAGAAGAAGAAGAAGAAGAAGAAGAAGAAGAAGAAGAAGAAGAAGAAGAAGAAGAAGAAGAAGAAGAAGAAGAAGAAGAAGAAGAAGAAGAAGAAGAAGAAGAAGAAGAAGAAGAAGA
>NC_059430.1:7139824-7252324 GCF_021028975.2 Sphaerodactylus townsendi | reverse complement strand
TCTTTGTACGTGATGGGAAAAGATTGTCTCTCTGCTAATAGGAGCATGAACAAAGGGAAGAGGAGGAGAAGAGTTGGATTTATACCCTCCCTTTCTCTCCTGTAAGAAGACTCAAGGTGGCTCACAAGCTCCTTTCTCTTCCTCTTCCCACAACAGACACTTTGAGAGGTAGGCGGGGCTGGGAGAATTCAGAGAGAACTATGACTAGCTAAAGGTCATGCAGCAGGGATATACGAGTGCGGGAACACATCTGGTTCACCAGATAAGCCTCTGCCACTCAGGTGGAGGAGCGGGGAATCAAACCCCGTTCTCCAGATTAGAATCCACCTGCTCTTAACCACTACACCACGCTGTAGGTAGGTGAAGCAGCGTCCATAACTACAGGGAAACCACTGAGGGAGAATGCAGACAATCAACAGCAAATGACTTCTGCTACTGCTTTGCCTCCACAACCCCTCGTTGAGGGAGCCTGAAGTCAGTTGCTACTTTACGGCGCTTTACACCCCGAGGAGAGCAGGCCTAGTCATGGGGTGCCTCGTGGCCACAAATCAGATGCTCAGGTTGGCCACACAGGTGTGCAGGTGAGTCAGCAGCCTTGGGGAAGGAAGGGTGACTTCAAGGTCATCAGACTGGCACGTGCAGGGCTAGGTCCTGGGGGCAAGACAGTGTTATGAGGAAGGCACTACCCAAACAATTCCAGTCCTGGAGATTTCTGACTCTCTTCCTTGTTGAGGTTTGCACCTCTGCTCTGCTCCACCCCGCCCCGCAGGATGAGAGTTACATATTTGTAGGCGTAGGAGCAGCAGTGGCGTAGGAGGTTAAGAGCTTGTGTATCTAATCTGGAGGAACCAGGTTTGATTCCCGGCTCTGCTGCCTGAGCTGTGGAGGCTTATCTGGGGAATTCAGATTAGCCTGGGCACTCCCACACACGCCAGCTGGGTGACCTTGGGCTAGTCACAGCTTCTTGGAGCTCTCTCAGCCCCACCTACCTCACAGGGTGTTTGTTGTGAGGGGGGAAGGGCAAGGAGATTGTCAGCCCCTTTGAGTCTCCTGCAGGAGAGAAAGGGGGGATATAAATCCAAACTCCTCCTCCTCCTCCTCCTCCTCCTCCTCCTCCTCCTCCTCTTCTTCTTCTTCTTCTTCAACCCCTGCAAGGTGTCATGAGCAGTTTTCTGGAGAGGCGGCTAAGAAACAAGATAAAGAGATAAATGTCAGTAACTTATCTACCCGTCTGACCAGTTCTGGAGGATGGGGGGATGGGATGCCTTTGGGGTCACCTAGCAAATGCCGGAGTTCCCTTTCACCCATTCCTTGGCAGGCCTTATCCACCTTATCTGCACAACCACAATAAAACATTTTGAGGCAGGAAATAAAACATTTCCTTCGAGGAGTTCTGCCATGTTTTTGGCCCAAAACATTTTATTTCCAGCCTTGAAATTGTTTCGAATGCGTTCTCGATTTTAGCGATTGTTTTTCTGAAAACGTTTCCAAAACGTTTTCATTTGGCTGAACGGTCTCTTTAAAATGTTTCCCACACCTGTTTATTTTCATTAGAGTTGATGGGGGTGGGTGGGTGATATCTTCGAAGCTTAGAATGCACGGCCTATGAAGAATTGCAGCACAAGCCTTGGAACATCAAAACATCATATCCAGAGAGGTTTTGAAAAATGGAACAAAGCACAAAATGGCAGCCAGGAATCATTTCAAGGGGCGGAGTGCAAACAAACCGGGGGGGGGGTATTTTTACTCTTTTTAAAGTTCTTTTAAAGACTCAAGCATTTCTAACTTGAGGACCGTGACACATAATTCCAGCTCACAGGACGCTCCTCTTAATCAACGGATAGTGAATACCTCCACCTATGACAGTGATGGGGAACCTTTACGAGACCAAGTGTCCAAATTGCAACCCCAAACCCGCTTATTTATCGCAAAGTCTGAAGTTACAGAGGGCTTTGAGAACCTCCCACACAATAATCAAAAGGAGGTTGTGGACAAGACTGGATATCACATTTAAACTTACTCGGTTAATGAGTTCCATCACGATGTGTGCAGATGTGAACAATCCAGTTGCTCCGACTCCAACCTCCTATCACCAGCCATAGATGCGAATGAAACACTAGGATCAAAAACTACCAGACCACGGCCACGCACCCCAGAAAAACCACAACAGCCAGGGCCTTTAATTCCCGAAAATGTACACCCATAAAATCTTAACTTGTCTCTAAGGTGCCATTGGAGTCAAATCAAAGAGCATGCAGGTTTTGATTCTGAGGAACATCAGAGATGCTTGTTTCTGCTGGCGGGACGTTTTCCACGGGGCCAAGTCTGGTCCATGCTCAGCGAGAATCAAAGCTGTTAATGATTACTAAGGCTGGGGGGGGGGGGAATCCCTTCATGGGGTCCACTGACTGGTTACATACTGTCTGGACATCTGACATGTAGCCGTTGAGCAGCTGAGAACAATTAGGCCTCCATTACCCGTTTCTCTCTCTTATTATTGTACATTCCCCCCCCCCCCAGCCAGATGTTTGCCGACGCACACGAGACACAGCAAGACTGGAAACCCAGACAGCGCTTTGAAGAGAGCGTGCCAGTTGCAATTTTGCAGGCAGACAGGATTATGTTTTAAGTCCTGTGCACCGAGGGCGCTGGGAAATGGGAGAGATTCGGTCTGCTTGTTTCTGACAGGTCCTGAGATTCTTGTTCTAGCACCGTACGCGTCTTGAGAACGTTTTCAGGAGCAGCAGGCACAACTCAAGAGGGACTTGGTCGTTGGGTTCAGTTAAAATAGGAGCTGCCCCCTGAAAATATTGCTCGACGTGAAATTCAGAGAGAATTTGTGGATTCCAAGAAACGTACATGCAGCGGTGGGCCAGACCGGTAGTCTACCCAGGCCAACATCCTAACTCAAACAGCGGCCAACCAGATATCCCCAAAACACCTGCAAGCGATCCCCACCTTAAGAACATAAGAACAAGCCAGCTGGATCAGACCAGAGTCCATCTAGTCCAGCTCTCTGCTACTCGCAGTGGCCCACCAGGTGCCTTTGGGAGCTGACGTGCAGGAGGTGAAAGCAATGGCCTTCTGCTGCTGCTGCTCCCGAGCACCTGGTCTGCTAAGGCATTTGCAATCTCAGATCAAGGAGGATCAAGATTGGGAGCCATAGATCGACTTCTCCTCCATAAATCTGTCCAAGCCCTTTTTAAAGCTATCCAGGTGAGTGGCCATCACCACCTCCTGCGGCAGCATATTCCAAACACCAATCACACGTTGCGTGAAGAAGTGTTTCCTTTTATTAGTCCTAATCCCCCACCCCCCAGCATTTTCAATGGATGCCCCCTGGTTCTAGTATTGTGAGAATTAAAACATTCGGGTGATTTTGGGCTAGTCACTGTCCTTTTTCTATCTCTGATGGCTCAGGGCTGTTTTAAGGATAAGCCAGGATGAAGAAGTACGGAAGCCTGCCGAAGAAACACAAGAGGTTCCTCCAGGGCAGGGGGAGGGAACCTGCGGCTCTCCAGATGTTCAGGAACTACAATTCCCATCAGCCTCTGTCAGCATGGCCAATTGGCCATGCTGGTAGGGGCTGATGGGAATTGTAGTTCCTGAACATCTGGAGAGCCGCAGGTTCCCTACCCCTGCTCCAGGGAAACTCCACATTTGGAGAAAAGGCCAAGAATACCTTTGATGGAAGCTACAGAATTCACAACAGGGTCTCTCCTACCCGTGGAGGATGAGCCGTGGCTTGGTGTTGGAACCTCATGCTGAAGTTTCCCGGTTTCTTTACTTCCCTTCGTTTACAGACCACCTTTGTCCTCAAAAATGATTTGGCGGTGAAATGTGGTGTCAAGTTATAGCCGAATTAGGGTGACTGTGTAGGGCAAGAAACATTAAGAACATAAGAACAAGCCTGCTGGATCAGACCAGAGTCCATCTAGTCCAGCTCTCTGCTACTCGCAGTGGCCCACCAGGTGCCTTTGGGAGCTCACGTGCAGGTGAAAGCAATGGCCTTCTGCTGCTGTTGCTCCTGAGCACCTGGTCTGCTGAGGCTTTTGCCATCTCAGATCAAGGAGGATCAAGATTGGGAGCAATAGATCGACTTCTCCTCCATCAATCTGCTCAAGCCCCTTTTAAAGCTAAAAGTGGTATGATCAAGACTGTGTTTATGGGATGGTTTGCTATTGCCTTCCCCAGTCGTCTATATTTTATCCCTTCCTGAAGGATGGAAGGCCGAGTCAACCTTGTGACGGCTACCTGAAGCAGACTTCTATCAGGACCGAACGCAGGTGGCAGCAGAGTTTTGACTGCAGTATTGCAGTACTCAATGCCAAGTGACTTATGATGCACTTATGCCTCGTTCGGACATACATGCTTGCGTCCACCCCCTCTGTGTAGTTCTTTGCTATTACTGGTAGGGAGATAAGAGGAGTTGTGTTGTAATGTAGACGATCTGCTTTGAAGTCAAGTCACCGGTTAAGTAAAGCTCACGGGGACGGCTCAAATCCAACGGGCTCATTCTGACGAGAAGCATCCTTCCCAACCAACAATGACAACCCCAAACTGTAATGTATTGTATGGTTTTAAGAGTCTGCAGCTGTTGCACTGTAATTGGTAATTAGTAAGTGTGTTATATTGAGCACAGCTGCAGAGTGATTTTAAGCTATGTGTGAGTAGCAGCTATGGAATAAAGTACTATGTTTTGTTCCTCCGACTCCTGTTTTCTTGAGACATTACGACAATTGGCGACAACAATAAACTTATGACGAGTCTAGCAAGTTTCGTGAAGCAAGGCCTGTGAGTAAATTATGGCCTTTCAAGGGCTAAAGCTGGAACAGTTTAATTCCGGGAGTTTCCCTTTGAAGTGGCAGAGTTATGAGAGCCCGATTGGAATTTTTTATCTTCTGGCAAATGGCATAACAGACCCAGAAAGGAAAAAGAGCCAAAAGTCGTTTGCAGAGCCTCTGTGGTGAGAGGGGTGTTTGACCTCGCCTCATGCATTGATAGCGCCAAGAGACTTATCAGCAACACCGCTTTGTAGAAATACTGACTGCATTAAGGAACCATTTCATTCCCCTAAACCGTCCAGAAATAGCCAGCACGGGAGTGTTTTTTATAAACGTGACTCAGGAGGGGACTAAAGAGAAAGCATTGCAGATTATGTTGCGCAGTCTCTACCATGCCATGGCCATAACAACAATGTAATTTCTCCCAAATTTGGAAGAAATGTTAAGGGATCGTCTGGTCTGTGGCCCTGGAGAGAGGCACCATTGCAAAAAAAGTTGCTGCTGGCAAAGACAGGACTTGACTTTTCAAACGGCATACCAAGAAGCCTTTGAATTTTGAACTTGCTGCAGCCTCTCACTCGGGAGGTGCGACAAGCCAGGAGCCCACTATGAGATTGCAAAACAGCTGGCTAAGTGGGACTGTAGACCTCGGTAATGGTGAAATTCAGAGACTGCAGCATGGTGCAATGAAGATGGGAAGACCACCACAACAGAGGGGGAGGATGTTAACAGAGAAATGTATGAGTTGTGGTGGGCCCCATGAGAGAGAAAGGTGTAAATTCTAAAAAAAAAAAGAGGCACAATGTTTCTGTTGTAAACATTGGGGGCATATTGGGAGAGGGTGCAGAGAAAAAAGGCATCAGGGGACCAAGAAGACATGTTCCCCGGGCTCATCTTGCTACATTGACTCTGTGGATGCACCTTTGCTGTCCCATGTATGTAGCCTGGCTTGACTGGCCAACCCCCACATGAGCAGTGTGATGGTGTTTTACGCGAAGCTGATGTAATTAACCACGTGCAACCCGAGATTCAGCGTAAGTTGTCGGTGACTGTGAAGATCCAGGATTCTGGGTCAGCATTCTCCATCGTTTCATGGGACACTTATAAAACATTTTGCCCACAGGGTGATTTGGACATTCAATCTTGTGACTTACCACTTACGGATTATCAAGGACATAGGGTACCTGTGGTTGGCATGTGTAAATGTCCATGTAAAATATCATATGTTTGATGGGTGTTTGAAATTGTTAATAGTGGAAGGAAGGCGGACGAGCCTCTTGGGGTTGGACTGGTTTGGGAGGTTGGGAATTGCAATTACTGGAATTCATGAGGTTAGCAAGTTAACATGGGAGGTGCTAGTGGAAGAATTTAAGAGTGTGTTTGCTGAGGGACTGGGGCAGTATAAGGGTCCATCTATATCATTGTATCTTGATCCTTCAGTCACCCCACCCCCAATACGTCTAAAATCACGCCGTATTCCATTTGCTGCTCCTAAAGTGGATGCAGAACTAGATCGGTTATTGTGAACAGGGAATAATATTGGTAGCCAGTGGTAAAATGCAAAGTGGGAAACTCAATTGTAATGACCCCCTGAAGGCCAATGGGGATGAAAATGCGCATTTGTGCTGATTATAAGTGCACAATTAACAGGCATTGCAGAAACATCTGTACCCAGTGCCAGTTGTCAGTCAGTTGTTAGGCCAACATTGGCAGGGGGAAAGAGTTTTTGCAAAATTAGATTCCTAAGCGCAGGGCATACCAAGCAGCATGGAAGTTGGATGATGCCACTGCAGAAGCTCCCAGACTATGAAGGCTGTTGATGACTCACAGGGGCATTCAGAGTAAAGCGGCTGCAATTTTGGAGTGAAGTGAATTAGCCAGCTCCTGGGATATTCCAGAGTTTGATGGAAGAAATATTAAGAAATCTTGCCGGGAGTCATACGTATTTTGATGATGTCTTGATAGTGGGTGCAACTGAGGGAGGAACTGATGACCACAGCTGCAATGAAAGTACTGCAGTGCTTCTCAGATGTAGGGTTGCCAGTGTCCAAAGCGTGAAAAATGTGTGTTTGGAGTAAGCGCAAGTATGAGTTTCTTTGGGATACATGGTAGATGCAAAGGGGAATCCACCCGACATCAGCAAAGGTGAGGGCCATCCAGGATGCACCCTCCCAGCACCACAGTCAAAAGGCAAGAGCTACTGAGCATTTTTGGGATTAAAGCCTAAATTTTTTACTCATTCATTCTTAAAGCATAAGGCCACAGTGGTAGAAACCCACTGCACCGTTTATTAGATAAAAGCGAGGCAGTGTACGGCAGGACAAAGTCAGCATGAGAAGGCATTCCGAGATGTCAAAAGATTGTTGGTCATCAGAAAGTGTATTGGTTCATTTTGTTGATGAGGAAGCCATTGATTTTGACGTCATGATGCCTCCCCGTGTGGAGTTGGAGCAGTGTTGAGCCATCAATTGGAGGATGATGCGCGGAAGCTCCACTATGTGATGTATTCTAGGACGTTGGTCTGCAACGGAGGAAAAGTAATTATGCGCAAATAGATAAGGAGAGCATTAGCAATAGTGGCTGGGGTTAAGAAGTTTCATTGATTACGTGGTATGGGCTGCACCATTTGTGATTGTTACGGAAGACCATAAGCTGCTGTTGGGATTATTTTCCTCAGAGCGCCAGACACCACAGATATTGTCCCTAGAATGCTGCGGTGGGCAATGTTTCTGAATGTCATATGATTATGGTCTTGCAGCTTTACCAGTCGGGAAAGAAAATTGGGCATGTATAGGATCGCGGTGAGTCGCTTTGCCAAGTGCACAAAAGGGAGGAGGAAGATCACTCCCCGCACTTTTAGGAGGCTTTGATGTTGGAATCATTATCAGAGCCTCCAGTGCAAGCGCAGAAATAGCAGAGAGGTCAGCTAAGGACTCCAGTGCTTGCCCGAAGTCTTGAATTGAGCATGGAAAGGGTTGGCCATTGCGTTAGAAGTTATGAAAAATTTAGACCATTTGGAATGAGGCAGCACGAGATATCCGTCCACAAGGGTGCTTACTGTGGGGAAATAGAGTAGTAGGTGATCCAGCAACTTTTAAGGATTAGGGGTGCTGGAGGCCTTGCATGTAGGGGCACCCTAGAATAGTGAGAATGAAGGCATTGGCCCGTGAAGTTGGCGTGTGGTGGCCAAAAGATGGATAGGTAGCGAAATAAGAAGAATGGGTGGCCAGGTGCAGGGAGTGTCAGATAACGCAGGCCTGCCCTTCCCACCTCAGGCCCCTACCTATCAATGGGAAGTCCACAAAAAGACCGTGGTCAAGGGTACACGTATTGATTTTGCAGGGCGCTTTCCTTCCAGGGCCAGGTGTTTCTCATTGTAGTGGATTCATATTCCCAAATGGCTAGGAAGTAGTGTTTTCCAGTAATGTCAATGACATCACAAACAGTAATTAGGGCACTGGGCGTAGGTTATTACTGGTAAAACCCCATGGCCTCCCGGATAATGCGGTGGTATCCGGATAATGGGACAGCGTTTGTATCTAAGGAGTTTACTGAGTATTCCTGGCTAATGGTGTTATTCGCCAGAGTGACTTCGCCCACTTCTCATCCGCTACGAATGGGCAGGCAGAAAGGATGGATGCGATAACAACAAGGCTGATTACGCATTGCGCGCGTAATAGTAGAGGGGATTGGCACCGTCGTGGTTGGCTACCGAATTTTTTTGTTAACACAGCACATAAACACCCGCGGCACAGCCACCGGGAGGAGTCCTGCATGGGGAGTTGCTAATGAATCGGAAACTTTACGACGTTGCTGGACCTAATGCATCCCGATTCCAGTTGATGATCGACGCCCTAAAAGAAGCACTAAGTGTTGGAAAGCACCCTCGGACATTTGATAGGCTTTATGACACGGTGTATGGTCCGAAATTATGGAGCACGGAATCCGTGTTGGGTCCCAAAGCAGTTGTGAAGGCAGCCAACAGGGCCCTTGTCTTATAGGGTGGAAACTGAAGAAGGGCAGGTGGATCCCGGCAGGAACATGTTGACCAAGTAAGGAAGAGAGTGCCAGGTCCAACAGGGTAGATCAGGGAACCCCAGGTCCTTGAGGAATCTAGAGGCGTTAAGGGGGCAGGAATTGGAGCCTGCAGGATGAGTGAAGCAGTAACAGTCCAATTGTCCAGGTGCCGAGGAACCTGGGGCTGTTAAGGGCGCAGGACGGAGATGCAGTGGATAAGGAAACAGCAAAGGGTCCAATTGTTTTGCAGAACCAGGAACAAACACAGACTCAGGAGCCAGAAGCGGGAGCTGAGGAGCGATACGCAGCGGTTAAGAGAATCCCACCAGATTATTACAGGAGTTAGGGGGAAGGGGTGTAATGTATTGTATGGTTTTAAGAGTCTGCAGCTGTTGCACTGTAATTGGTAATTAGTAAGTGTGTTATATTGAGCACAGCTGCAGAGTGATTTTAAGCTATGTGTGAGTAGCAGCTATGGAATAAAGTACTATGTTTTGTTCCTCCGACTCCTGTTTCTTGAGACATGACACAAACTGTACAAAACGAGGACCGATTCTTGGGCAGAGACGTTCGCTGTGTTTGAACCATACCGATGTTATATTCTGTGGGGGTCTCACTCAGGAGAACTGAACGCCAAACGCACCCCCCCCCCCCCGGTCTCCGCAGTAAGAAAACAACCTGAGAACTTTTGCCAAAAGAGTTTAATTGTACTCCGGTACCGACGCTGTACAGACATTTACAGAGCACCACGTTGCTTTGGTTGCTTATTTACATTTGCTTCCGGAACTGCATTGCCGGGACCATTTCTGGGTTGCGCTTGAGGGTGGTGTGATTGGGTGCTCATGTTATTAGAACCGCACAGGCCTGCTCGCTGCTAATTTGCAAAATAACTGAAGGAAAGGGCCCTCCCCTAAACTCTGGGCCCCCTCCCAAAAACTTCCAAGTACACAGACCTTATCATTTCCTTTTCCCTGCTGCTCTGCTGATACCTCTTCCCAACCTTCTTACAACATACCCTGAGCTTTTCTCCTTGGCATAGGTCATTTCACGACCTTACTGAACGACCTCATCCTTTCCCACTCTTCATGGTCTACTTTTCCCTTTGCTCGACTCTTCTGCTACATTCCTAAACCTTTCTGGGCTGTCTACTGCGGTTCCCTTTCGGAACAAACGGCTCTAGAACAGGCCTGCTGCGTCCATCCCAAAATGCTACAAACAATCCAGCCCACCTGTTAAAATGGTCTCTTCCTGATCAGAGCGGTTCTCCGGGGCCTTTAAACAGAAAGGGGGTTGCAACGCTGCCCGCCCCCACCCCCCACCCCCTCCGGGCAGGTCTAGACCTACTTTAATGGTACAGCCACTCTAGCCCAGTTGGAAGGTGGGAACTCGGCTCTACCGTTTCCGACTGGCTCATGAGTATTATGGCTTTTTTCACATGGTAAAAGTTTGGAACTGGCTTTGAAATATACATGACAAACTTAAACACACCATCAAGTACTTAAAAAGAAGGGGGGGGGGAGAGAACCCAAACTGAGAAATACACTGACAAAGTACAAAAAGAAATCTCCACGAACTTAATTCAAATAATAATAATAATAACGGTAATAAAAAAAAAGATTGAATTCCAGGCAGGTAGTGTCAATTCACAGAAGGAATGTACAACAAAACAATAAAAAGGGAGACAGGAAATTCCAGTCAGCAGAACAGAGAATCTGTTCAAACACAGGAGTCTTTGCTTAAGGAATACAAACTGCGGGATCTAGGCCATTTCCTCTAGAGTAGTCACATTGGCTTTCACTCGACTGCTCCAGATCTGGTGGACTGTTGTATCCATTAGAGCTGCGCTATCTCATACTGGAAGCAACACAACACTCCAGAATACTCCAATTTTAAATTCCCATCATTTTGCAAAGCTGATCGGGTGGGTGGGGGCCGGCCGGCCGCCAGATGTTTAAGGAGGATGTTTCCTTTGTACTACAAAGCACAAAAAATGTGGACATCTTACAGAATCGTCCCGTGAGCACTGTGGCCTGTTCCAAAATGCTGCCCCCCCCCCCCCCACACACACACACAAAATAACACTTTTGAGAACTTTGGAGTCTTTGACTGCCCATGGAACAAAAAATCACAATCCTTATTTTTTTTTAATCAGACTCAGACTCCAGTTGAACAACGGTTGCTGAGAACCAGTAGCTGCCATACAAGGAAAAAACAACAACACATACCCTCACACAGAAAACCCCACCCCCCCCAAAAAAGGTATTTTCAGAAGAGCAATCCCTGCCCTTCTCGCATGACAGGAAAGAAAATGTACACTTTCTTATTTATAAATAAACAGTGGAGAAAAGGCCTTCAGAGAAGGAGGCAGCGGCGGCTTCTTCACACCAGAGTCTCTTTCCGTTTGCAGCTCAGCCGGGCCTTCTCCCTCGTCCGGCGGAGCCCCGAGTGTATCCGGAAGCTTCTGGCGGCCTTGGGCTCCTCGCTCGTGTCCGTCCCAGAGCCACACTCGGAGCTGTTCTCGTCCAGCTCCATGTGGCAGAGGGTGGATTGCCGCCGCTGGATTTTGGCGCTGGACACCGAGGGGTTGTTCTCTTCCGCCTCCTCGCTGAGCTTGGGCAGGTCCTTCAGCTCCGGGGTCCCGACGGGTGGCTGGTAGGGCGCGACGGCCGAGCGGATGCAGTTGAACCACTGCTGCTTGTGGAAGATGTCATTGGCCTGGAGCGTGTGCGACTGGCCCGGGGAGGGGTCTCTGGAGCGGACGCGGAAGATGTTCTTGGCTAGGAAGAAGAAGAAGAAGAGTTTGGATTTATAGCCCCCCTTTCTCTCCTGCAGGAGACTCAAAGGGGCTGACAATCTCCTTGCCCTTCCCCCCTCACAACAAACACCCTGTGAGGTAGGCGGGGCTGAGAGAGCTCCGAGAAGCTGTGACTAGCCCAAGGTCACCCAGCTGGCGTGTGTGGGAGTGCCCAGGCTAATCTGAATTCCCCAGATAAGCCTCCACAGCTCAGGCAGCCGAATCAACCCCGGTTCCTCCAGATTAGATACACAAGCTCTTAACCTCCTACGCCACTACTGGAGGAGGAAACAGGACGTGAGCGGGAGGGGTCGGCTCTCAAAACTATCGATCTCTTTATATGTATATTGTTGTTTACATTGTAAGGCAGCTTGAACTCGTCAGGTAGGATGGGGGCTCACAAATGTTTCAAATAAACCAGCCGTGGCTTTGGGTCTCCTGAAGAAATATATATGAACGCATGAAGGTGCCTTTATAGTGAAGAGGGCCACCAGTCCATCAGGGTTTGTACTGGCTACTCCAGGGGTCTGCAACTTGCAGCTCTCCAGATGTTCATGAACTACAATTCCCATCAGCCCCTGCCAATTCCCATCAGCCCCTGCCAGCATGGCCAATAGGCCATGATGGCAGGGGCTGATGGGATTTGTAGTCCACGAATATCTGGAGAGCTGCAGGTTGCAGACCCCTGGTCTACTCGGATTGGCAGCAACTCTCCAAGGTCTTCTCTCCCGCACTGCCCTGCGGATCAGCCCAGTGGCCCATCTAGTCCAAGGTCCCATCTTACACAGTGGCCAACCAGTTCCTCTGAAGGGCCAACAACAGGACACACAGGTCATAAGAACACCAGCCCTGCTGGATCAGACCAGTGAGGACCCATCTAGTGCAGCACCCTGCCTCACACAGCGGCCAGTCAGTTCCTCTGGGGGTCCAACGACAGGGCACAGAGGCCAAAGCTTCATGAGAACATCACAAGAACCCTGCTGGATCAGACCAGTCGTCCATCTAGTGCAGCATCCTGCCTCACACAGTGGCCTGCCAGTTCCTCTGCACGTCTAACAACAGGACACAGAGGTCAAGGCCTCTATACGAGCCTTGCTGAATCAGATTTGTGGACCAGCTAATCCAGCATCTGAAGAACATAAGAGCAGCCCTGCTGGATCAGACCGGCGAAGGTCCATCTAGTCTAGCATCCAGTATCTCACAGTGGCCAACCAGTTCTCTCTGGAGGTTTAACAACAGGGCATAGAGGCTGAGGGCTACAGCTGTGATCTACAATGCCAAACTAGATTCGGACAGGCAGAAACCTCTTCTAAAATATGAAATTTCCAGTTGTCCATTCAACTCATTTGTTTTTAGCTATGTCTCAGACAAGGAGATTCCGCGACTTGCTAAGCCTTAATCCATCTGACACTCTGCAATCCGGGAAAAGAGGGGGCAGAGATACAGCTCTTGGGGTGAGAGATGCATAGATTTCAGGCTTTGGCTACTGAAGCAGGTGGGGAAAGAA
Organism: Sphaerodactylus townsendi; assembly: GCF_021028975.2. NCBI lineage: Eukaryota > Metazoa > Chordata > Lepidosauria > Squamata > Sphaerodactylidae > Sphaerodactylus > Sphaerodactylus townsendi. Next base: position 7,239,222 of record NC_059430.1, on the reverse strand, counting down.
GAGGAGGAGGAGGAGGAGGAGGAGGAGTTTGGATTTATGTCCCCCCTTTCTCTCCTGATGGAGACTCAAAGGGGCTTACAATCTCCTTGCCCTTCCCCCCTCACAACAAACACCCTGTGAGGTAGGTGGGGCTGAGAGAGCTCCGTAGAGCTGTGACTAGCCTAAAGTCACCCAGAAGAGGCATGGATGCGCGCCTTACCTTTATCGGAATTGCCAAATGCACCCCGGAAGGATCCCCCCATCTTCACGTCGCCGTCTTGCAAATCCTCCAGAACCAGGTCCTGAACAGGTATCGGCTGGCGGTACACTTGATAAGAATGCCGCTCGTTGCGCGTGACGGGCCGAGCCAGAACCAGGATATCTTGGAAGAGGAAGACGTAGAGCTTCTAAGGGAGAGAGGAAGATTCGGGTGAGCACCTGGCTCCGTGCCTTTAGCCAACAGACAGATCACCTGCCACTGGGATCAGCACTCCCAATAACGGGACTCGCAATATGGGAATAACAGGGCGCCTGCTCTGCCTTGCACAGACCCCATAGCCCAGGGATGGAGAACCTTTTCGAGACCGAGTGCCCAAACTGCAACCCAAAACCCACTTATGTGTCGCAAAGTGCCAACATGACAATTAAACTTGAATACTGAGGTTTTAGTTTAGAAAAAATGGTTGGCTCTGAGGCATGCGTTGCTTGGGAGTAAGCTTAGTGGTAGAAGGTGGCTTTGCTTTGAAGCAACCGTGCGACTCTTCCAACGGGTGAATCACAACCCTAGGAGGGTTTACTCAGAAGCAAGCCCCATTGCCAGCAACTGAGCTTACTCCCAGGTAAAGGATCGCACTTTAGTTCTTTGCATGAAAATCAGTGGGGTTTAACAGCGCTTAACAGGGTTACCTACACTGCTTCCCCAAAACTAGGTCTTAGGTTTAATGCTAATAATCGAGCCCAGCTTCCCAGGCCAGCCTAGATGTGTGTGTGTGTGTGTGTGTGTTTCCCCCCCCCCATATGATGAACTCTGTGCGTGCCCACAGAGAGGGCTCTGAGTGCCACCTCTGGCACCCATGCCATAGGTTCGCCATCTCTGCCATAGCCCACGGCAGCCTTTCTGGATAGGAGGGTCTCACACAAGAGGGCTGGAGATATCCCCACCCAAGACCCTGCAACACTGTTACGACAGAGGGCAGACAATGAAACAAACAGGAACACAAGTGCTACCATCTGGCAGCTGTAATCATGGCATCATTCCTGTGAGCAGTTTCCATATTCAGGTAACAACGAAAACAACACTACGCAATGCGAAAGACAGACCGCACTTCCTTATAGAGCCCTCTGCACTAGTGCTAAGAGCACACAATGAAGAAGAGTTTGGATTTATAGCCCACCTTTCTCTCCTGTAAGGAGATTCAAGGTGGCTTGCAAGCTCCTTTCCCCTCCTCTCCCCACAACAGACACCTTGGGAGGTCGGTAGGTGGGGCTGAGAGAGTTCTGAGAGAACTGTGACTAGCCCAAGGACGCCAAGCGGGAATGTAGGAGTGCGGAAACACATGTGGTTCAACAGATAAGCCTCTGCCACTCAGGCGGAGGGGTGGGGAATCAAATCCGGTTCTCCAGATTAAAATCACCTGCTCTTAACCACTACACCACGCTGGTTTCATATGTGACTTTTGGGCTGAGCCTCCCCAGGTATCAATATGCCTCTTGTGCTACTGACAGGAGGCTAAAAATAAACACCTCCTTGTGACTTCTGATAGGGAGGAAAGCTCCTTTCTGAGCTTTGGGATTCTGGCACGGCACAGTGGGCACGGACACAGAACGGCGGCGGCAGGAGGCAGAGCCAGCCAGAGAACGGCTCACCTTCGCTTGCACAACAGATATCCTTGTGTTGTGGCGGCAGCTGCAGCGAAGCGCCATTTAAAAAGAGCCAGTGTGGTGTAGTAGCGAAGAGCAGGTGCACTCTAATCTGGAGAACCGGGTTTGATTCCCCGCTCTGCCACTTGAGGTGTGGAAACTTATCTGGGGAACCAGATTAGCTTGTGCACTCCCAACACATGCCAGCTGGGTGACCTTGAGCTAGTCACAGTTCTTCGGAGCTCTCTCAGCCCCACCCACTTCACAAGGTGTTTGTTTGGGGGGGAGGGAAAGGAGACTAAGTCCCTTTGAGTCTCCTTACAGGAGAGAAAGGGGGGATATAAATCCAAACTCTTCTTCTTCTTCGAAAAGTCTGCACAGCCAATCAGGAGGTTTGCTGGGCAAAAGCACCACCTGGCCCTAACCACTTGGTGGGGGCCAGGAAAGGGGTTGGCAGAGGTAATGGCCCCCGGGGGCACCAGCTGGGAGACCTCTGTGCCTGGCGAGGCAGGACTGTTGCCACTCCTATGGGACGTTTTCTATCACCAGGTAAGCTCAAGGGATTGTCTTGGCGCCAAATGAGACAAGATTATGCCGACGCTGTGACCGGACGTCTTCCGATGGGGGAAAAGGCCACCCCACCCCCCGCGCCCCCTTTCGGGTTCCAGCTTCTATTTTTTGAGCAGCCGCACCAGCCACGCCTTTAAATCCGGCTGAGTTGAGACTTTAAAAAAACTGCCGACGGCTCGCTTCAGCTCAAGGGCTTGCGTGTCTGGAAGACTTCAGGGCCGCCTTACATCACTGGGAACGCTCAGGAAATGCTTTTCAAGCAACCGTGAAACACATGTCAGGCTCGCTGCGGTAATTCCACGCTCGTTATTTCACAACCCTCCGAAAGACTGGACGGACGCCAGCCCGGCTTTTAGTCTCGGAGGGCTGTCTGGTCTGGGGCTTTCTTAACGGGTTATTTCAAATCCCAGGGCCAAACCTGGCGCCAAAAGGCTGCGGAGGAAAAAAAAAGGAACTCTGATTCAGAGCTTTCCCTTTAACAAAAAAGGAACTCAGCCTTCGGGTCTGGTCCTTGCTCTTCACCAAGAACACGTGTCAGAGTGAAGTCTATAAAATGATGCATGGGGTAGAAAATGTGGACAGAGAGAAATGTTTCTCTCTTTCTCACAATACTAGAACCAGGGGGCATCCATTGAAAATGCTGGGGGGAAGAATTAGGACTAATAAAAGGAAACACTTCTTCAAGCAACGTGTGATTGGTGTTTGGAATATGCTGCCACAGGAGGTGGTGATGGCCACTCACCTGGATAGCTTTAAAAAGGGTTTGGACAGATTTATGGAGGAGAAGTCGATCTATGGCTCCCAATCTTGATCCTCTTTGATCTCAAATTGCAAATGCCTTAACAGACCAGGTGCTCAGGAGCAGCAGCCGCAGAAGGCCATTGCTTTCACCTCCTGCATGTGAGCTCCCAAAGGCACCTGGTGGGCCACTGCGAGTAGCAGAGAGCTGGACTAGATGGACTCTGGTCTGATCCAGCTGGCTTGTTCTTATGTTCTTAGAGTGCATTCTTGAACATTTCAGCCTGCGATTGGCTGGGGTGCTCTCCTACCTGGGGTGCTAGGTTCCTTCCCCCCAGCAACTGGATGTGGGGGGAATTTACTGGTAACAAGGGGCCCCTCCACACAGGTAAATAAGCATGGGTGTAGGATGGTTAAAACTTGGGGGGGGGGGGGGAACAGGCTTCACACAGATCTCGCCCCTAAAATGAGTCTGCCATTTATTATTTCCTCCAAACTGGATTTTTTGAGAATCACGCTATTCGCGAGCCTTTTCAAAAATCTCGGGTTGCAGCCGCTTGCGAGCGAATGGCCGGGCAGGAGGCGTTTTATTTGCCTCCGTTTTTCTTTTTAAAATATTTCGCGGCATAAATCTGCGTAGCAACGCAGGTGCAGATGGCTGTATCGTGAGGCATCGGCATGGCCGTGGGGTTTCATTTGTGCATGCCTGCGTAGCTACCCATGGGCGGGAAGTAAATTAAAGGAGATGTGTCTCCATGTGAAGGTGCGACAGCAACCAGGATTGTTTCCGTGGGCAATTGCTGCCTGCACGGATGCACGTGAACGCAAAAACAGGAAAACGGGTTATTTTATCCCAACTGCAACCCGTTATACGTTTGCTGTGCGGAAAGGGCCAAGGGCAGGCCTAGCCTGGCATAGCCAGCTACGTGGCGATGCCTCTTCTGGCGTACACCAGGCGTAACGCCAATGGGCAGCTGATTGGCAGCAGGGCCAGGGAATCCTCACCCCCAATGCGGGGCAGGGAACCCTCAATTCCTAACCCCATAGCAATTGCTGGCTTTAACGGGGCATAAGAACATAAGAGCAAGCCAGCTGGATCAGACCAGAGTCCATCTAGTCCAGCTCTCTGCTACTCGCAGTGGCCCACCAGGTGCCTTTGGGAGCTCACAGGCAGGAGGTGAAAGCAATGGCCTTCTGCGGCTGCTGCTCCCGAGCACCTGGTCTGCTAAGGCATTTGCAATCTGAGATCAAGGAGGATCAAGATTGGTAGCCATACATCAACCTCTCCTTCGTAAATCTGTCCAAACCCTTTTTAAAGCTATCCAGGTTAGTGGCCATCACCACCTCCTGTGGCAGCATATTCCAAACACCAATCACACGTTGCGTGAAGAAGTGTTTCCTTTTATTAGTCCTAATTCTTCCCCCCAGCATTTTCAATGAATGCCCCCTGGTTCTAGTATTGTGAGAAAGAGAGAAAAATTCCTCTCTGTCCATATTTTCTACCCCATGCATAATTTTATAGACTTCAATCCTATCCCCCCTCAGATGTCTCCTCTCCAAACTAAAGAGTCCCAAACGCTGCAGCCTCTCCTCATAAGGAAGGCGCTCTAGTCCCTCAATCATCCTCATTGCGCTTCTCTGCACTTTTTCTATCTCTTCTATATCCTTTTTGAGATGTGGCGACCAGAACTGAACACAGTACTCCAAGTGCGGTCGCACCACTGCTTTATATAAGGGCATGACAATCTTTGCAGTTTTATTATCAACTCCTTTCCTAATGATCCCCAGCATAGAGTTTGCCTTTTTCACAGCTGCCATGCATTGAGTTGACATTCCCATGGAACTATCAACTAAGACGCCCGATTCATGATTCATGCCACCCCCTCTGTCGCTTAGTAAGAAAGACTTACGTGGCCATTCTTGTTCTTCAGTTCTCCGTGGCACAGGAGCACCTTGCTGGCTTCGATCCGTGGGTCCTTCTGCTTCTCGTCGAGGTATTCCAGTTTATCGACGTAGTACTGGCACTCCGATTCCCCTTTCTTCAAGTTGATGTCGGACAGGACTCCTTGGATTATGGAGATCTACAAGCAATGGATCGGCCGATCAGAGGTGCTGGAAGATCAATCTACTTGCCTCACTAGTTTTGGATGCTGAAACCAGTGTGCGATCCCAGATCCCAATGCAGGCAGAGGAAAAGAGCACTACTCGACTGAATGGAACATTTTTTAAAAGTTTTCAGAGGTCTCGTTGCTGTAGAGCAGTGGTTCCCAATCTGTTTCCCCGAAAATAAGACAGTGTCTTATATTAATTTTTGCTCTCAAAGATGCGCTATGTCTTATTTTCAGGGGATGTCTTATTTTTCTGTGTTCTGTTCGTCGGGCATGCTTCCAAACAAAAACTTTGGCAAGACGTACTTTCGGGGGATGCCTTATATTTCGCACTTCAGCAAAACCTCTACTACGTCTTATTTTCAGGGGATGTCTTATATTCAGGGAAACAGGGTACACACCACAGCGTTTTGGGGTACATGGGGGAAAAATCATATAATGGGTTTGCTAATATGGGGGTAAAAATGTTAGGGAAATGGGTTACCAAGGGGTATGTGAATGAAAAAGGCTGGGAACTGCTGCTATAGAGCGAGCATGTTGTGGTAGATAAAATGATAGCCTAGGTCTGGGATTTGGGAAGCCTGGGTTCGAATTCCCACTCTGCCATCCAAGCTGGCTGGGTGACCTTGGGCCAGTCACAGATTTTCAGCCTGACCACTCATAGACCTCTGCTCCATAAATCTATCTAATCCCCCTCTAAAGCTATCTGCCTCTGTGGCAGTGGTTCTCAACCTTCCTAATGCCGCAACCCTTTAATACAGCTCCTCATGTTGTGGTGACCCCCAACCCTAACATTTATCCATTTTGCAGATGGAGAACACTGATGCAGAGAGTCCTAGGCGACCCCTGTGAAAGGGTCGTTCGACCCCCAAAGGGGTCCCGACCCCCAGGTTGAGAACCACTGCTCTACGGTCACTGCTACATTCCCAGTGCTATAGAATAGCCCTGCTGGGCGGGAGATGCTTCCAACTGCAGCCTGCCCATTTCAACCATGGATCAAATTAACGAGCCACTATTGAGATCTGCTGTTGATCTTCGCGGGGATCATCATCATCATCATCATCATCATCATCATCATCATCATCATCATCATCATCATCATCTAAATTTATAGGCCGCCTCATCCCCGAAGGGCTCGAGGCGGCTCACAACACAGCTGTTTCCAACAGCAAATTGATACAGCATAAAATTTAACTCATTAAAATTCAGCAGCAATTAATAACAATAATAAATAAACCAAGGTGGCACTGACAGGCAGCTTTGATTTCAGTTTCAACAGGGAGCGGTGGAACGCGGCCGGCCCCTCCAAAAGCCCGGTGGAATAGCTCTGTCTTACAGGCCCTGCGGAACTCGCCAAGGTCCCGCAGGGCCCGGACAGCTGGAGGTAGAGCATTCCACCAGGCAGGGGCCAGAGCCGTAAAGGCCCTGGACCGGGTCGAGGCCAGTCGCATCGTCGCAGGGCCAGGGGTCTCCAGCAGTTCTGCCGCCATCGATCGTAGGGGCCTATGTGGGACATAAGGGGTGATGCGGTCCCGTAGGTATGTGGGCCCCATGCTGCGTTAGGCCTTAAAGGTCAATACCAACACCTTGAAAACGATCCGGAACTCCACTGGGAGCCAGTGCAGGCGGCGCAGCACAGGGGTGATGTGATCTGAATAATCACCACCTGTCAAAAGCCGGGCCGCCGCATTCTGGACCAGCTTCAGCTTCCGGATCAGTTGCAAGGGAAGGCCCGCAAGGGAAGGCCCATTAAGTATCAAAGGGTTTTTTGTTCGTCAGGGGTCAACCAGGACTCGCTTACCGCTTCTTCCAGGACCTGGACGTCCGGATGATCGTTGGGCGTATGCCTGTAGATCTCCTTCAAGAGCAGAGGGTACTTCACCAGACGACTCCGTGGGATGTCCAGGAAGCTCCAGAGATCCAGCTTGCGGCTGAAGGGAGACTCGAGGCAGCGCTGGAGAAAATCCTGCACTCTCGGGTCTTGCTTCTTCTGGTCCAGGAGGGCCTTCGCCGCCAACTGGTTGCTGCAGTAGGCCTTGTACGCGTTCAGTCCCGGCAGCTGCAAAGAGGATGACACAGCGTTTGCTCGCGGCTCTTTCGAAAGCATGAATGAGCTGAGCGGCTTCCTCTTTTCTCGACAGGGTGCTTTACAGCGTTGCCGGTGTGTTTTTTGAGGAACTGCACTCATTGAACTGTGCAAAACAGCAGTGAGAGGACGGAAGGAAGGGAGGGGAGGGGAATTTGGGCCCCCGTTCCTCTGAGGTTCACGTCCAGCTCTCGTTGAAGAGATGCCAGTTTGGCCTTGTGGCGAAAGACGTGAAAGGAACGTGGCCCTGTAAGAGGATTTCAGAGTTCCCCGTGTCTCACCGCATTTTGTTCTTTTCTCTGTAAGGGGGTGTGTGTGTGTAACAATAGACTATGGATCCATTCAACTAACAGTGGCGCTGTCCTCCAGGGAAAATGCAGCCACTAGCACAGTGGTGGCGAACCTTTGGCACTCCAGATGTTATGGACTACAATTCCCATCAGCCCCTCCAGCCAAGATATGCTGAGGTAGCAGTGTGTGGGTCGGTCTACCAGGAGTCTGCAACCTGTGGCTCTCCAGATGTTCATGGACTACAATTCTCATCAGCCACAATTGGCCATGTTGGAAGGGGCTGATGGGAATTGTAGTCCATAACATCTGGAGTGCCAAAGGTTCGCCACCATGGCACTAGAAGATTGGATCCACCATTACACTCAACAAAGTACACTTCGCTTAGTAATCCAAATTCAATAGTTCTGTTAGGTAGCCCAGTATTACACCTGCCTGAAAAACGGGCAACAGAGCTTGACAGACAAGGATTGCCTCCCGAAGGAGACTCAATGGGCATTTCGGGTTTGCTATTTTATTTCTGGTGTTTAACTATTATTGCAGCCCTCTTTGAACCACGAGGACAGCAGGATATAAAAGTTTTCATAAATTGAAAAAAAATTGTACAGAGGCAACTGGGGAAGTATTTGAGGCCCTTGTTCTCTAACCACTAGCCCTCGCTCTCTTAACAAGCAGATAACACGTAGCCTTACAGAAACAGGCATGGATTAGGTCAGTGGTGGCGAACCTTTTGCACTCCAGATGTTATGGACTACAATTCCCATCAGCTCCTGCCAGCATGGCCAATTGGCCATGCTGGCAGGGGCTGATGGGAATTGTAGTCCATAACATCTGGAGTGCAAAAGGTTCGCCACCACGGGATTAGGTCAGGGGTGTCCACTCTAGCTCTCCAGATGTTCATGGACTACGATTCCCATCAGCCCCAGGAACCGTAGTCCATGAACATCTGGAGGGCCAGAATTGGACACCCCTGGTTTAGGCCTCAAACTGCCAGGCTGCAACACAGACTCATTTTGTGAGACCTGCACCAGGTTTCCGGAACTCGCAGCTTCCCAGCAAACAAGTTGTTCTAAGGCAGAGGAGGGAAGTAGCCGGGAGTCGACTCACCCACTTCACGAGAATGGGCCCGATTTGCGCCACTGTGCCGTCCGGTCTCGTTGCTTCAGCCAGTCTGGCCAGAAGGTCTAAAAGGTAAGAACGGAGGGGGTGTTGGCACCAAGAATTCTGCCTTCCAAAAGACAAGTCCAGCCAATTCCAGAGGTGGGATCCAGCCGGTTCTCACCAGTTCCCGAGAGTAGGTTACTAATCATTTGTGTGTGCCGAGAGGGGTTGCTAGTTGGGTCCGCTTTTCCACCTCCACGCCCTCGCCTCCCCGAGAGGCACACTGCCTTTGAACGGGAAGGTTCCAAATAGCAATTGCGACTAATAATGTCACTCCCTGAACTGGGTGAATCCCTTTCAGGTACTGCAATTCATGGATTCTCAGCCTTTCGTGCCTTTTATCTCACCGGTCTATCAAAGAACCTGTGTGTTTCACCATTGCTGTGTACAGATTTGTGAGTTGGGGCATTTTCTATAATGGGATGATGATTTAGAAATGACCTGGTGCAAAAAAATTGGGGGGGGGTCGTGGTGGGGTGGCTGCCCATGGGGGGGCATCCAACTCAGATTTGCCTAGGTACGCCTTTGCCCCCTTTGCTGAGGGGGGGGCTGGTGAGGGAACCTGTTACTAAAATTTTTGGATCCCACCACTGGCCCCACCTCATTTATTCAGTTTGTACCCTGCTGTTTCCCAAAGCAGCTTATCCTTCTCTTCTCCTCCATCTTCTCCTCACCACAACCTTTTGAAGTAGGTCATAAAGAGTGTGCACCTGGCCCACAGGCACCCAGTGTGCTTCCACGGCGGGGGGGGGGGGATTTGAACCCGAGTCTCACACATCCCGGCCCAACACTCTAACCACGACACCATGGGCTCTTACAGGGTCCAGGGGCTGCACACTTTAGGGAACACCTTTCCCTAGGTATTCCTGAGCCCACATATCTGGTTCATCAGCTAGGAGTCCACTGCTCATGAGGAGAAGTAGAGAATTGAACCCAGTTCTCCAGATTAGAGAAGAGTTTGGATTTATATCCCCCCTTTCTCTCTTGCAAAGAGACTCCAGGGGGCTTACAATTTCCTTTCCCTCCCCCCCTGCTCACAACAAACACCCTGTGAGGTGGGTGGGGCTGAGAGAGCTCAGAAGATCTATGACTAGTCCAAGAAGGTCACCCAGCTGACATGTGTTGGAGTGCACAAGTTAATCCGGTTCACCAGATAAATCTCCACAGCTCAAGTGGCAGATTGGGGAATCAAACCCGGTTCTCCAGATTAGATTCCACTGCTCTTTAACAACTATACCACACACATCGCGTGAACTGCACTATACAGTCCAAGACTGACAGCGAGGAACCCTTTGCAACGTGGTCGGTAACTCGCTTCAGATACGGTTTGGGGAACACGGTGTCTTAAGTGTTCAGATACGTCAAGCAAATCGCCCCCCTCCCAGACTTACCTTCGTGCAGAGGGATGTAAGAATCCAGGTCCCCAAAGATGTGGGTGAGCTCTTCCTCAGACATAATGGACAGTTTCAGCATCGGGTCGTGGTAGGCCTGCCGACAAAAAGCGACGGAACGTTAAGAACGAGGCATGAAGGTACAGCGGCGCAGCTTGGAGGCCATCGTCTGGACCAGTCAGAAAAGCTTTACCCATTTGATTCTGCTCAAAATATGCACCGCAGGCCGGGGAAGGCCCCGTTGAGAAAGGAAAGATCCCATTGATAGAAAGCAGCCAACAGCGCAGAGCTCCCGGCAGACTCCTTGAGTCAATAGGAACCCTTCCACTCGAAGCTGCCAAGGAAACCAAGCGAGCGGCTCTCTTCTCAACTCCTCCTTTTGGGGGAGATTTTAACGAACTGGGTTATCGGACGCCTGTCCATTGTTATGTTGACCGCTGTTTTAATAGATTTTAATGGATTTTAGCTAATGTATCGATCATTATGTGGTCACTACTGTGAACCTCTATTTATTTGTATACATATTGATGTTGTGCACCGCTCAGAGCCCCTTGGGGACGGGGCGGTCTATAAATCGAATAAATAAACAAACAAACAAACTCTCCACTAAAAATGTATGGCCATTTTATCTATAGTAGCTAAATCCCTGCAGGATGAAGCGCGTGGAATATCCAGCAGAGAAAGAAACAACCAGGACAGCTCCTCTTACAAGGACGTGTTGTAGAACTGTTAAGACTCGAAGTCCAGTAGAACTGTTAGAGAGCAACAAAATGTTGGGGGCATGAGCTTTTGAAATGCCAAGGTATCTGACCAAGGCAACTCTGATTCTCAGAGACCACGTCATGCCCGTGTTGCATCGCTTGCACTGGCTCCCAGTTGAGTTCCGGATTGTCTTCAAGGTATTGGTGTTAACCTTCAAGGCCTTCACTTGAAAGTCTGGGGACCCTCGTATTTCCCACGAGACCGCCTGGCCCCTATATGTCCCCATCGCCGGGTTCTCATGCGTTCCGCAGAGGCCAATTTGCTGGTGATCCCCGCCCCCCTCCATGATGCGGCTGGTCTCCACTAGGGCCAGGGCGTTTACGGCCCGGGCCCCTGCCTGGTGGAATGCTCTTCCTCTGTCTGTCCGGGCCCTGCGGGAGTGCCTTAATGAGTTCTGCAGGGCCTGCAAGATTGAGTTATTCCGCCAGGCTTTTGGGGAGACCAGCTGCTGATAGGGTGCCCGGAAACAACCCAAGGCCTGCTGTTCCCTTCTGTAGGAGTTTTTAATAGCTGGATGCCATCTGTATTTTAATTTTATGGAAATTGAACGCTGCTTTTAATCTTTATATGTATTTTATGCATCCACTTGTTTTGTCATTGTTGTAAACAGCCTTGAGCCCTCCGAGGGAGGGCGGTATAGAAGTGGAACAATAAATGAATGAATGAATGAATGAATGAATGAATGAATGAATGAATGAATGAATGAATGAATGAAAAGCTCGTCCCGTCCCCAAACTCGTGTTGGTCTCCAATGTGCTACTAGACCCGACCCCAACACGTCTGCAGTGTGTGCAATAATTTGTGAATTCTCAGGAGCTTGCCAGCGGAGGCACAACTGGACTCTACCCAGCTGTGTCAAAAGAAACACAAGTTTCCACAACCACGTTACTGGGGGGGGGGGGGGGGGGATCTGAGTCTTAATCCGGACCACAGTACGATTTTTAAAGATGCTTCCAAAGCAGTGAAGAAGAAAGCATGGGAAAAGTACCAACCTTTCTGGCAAGCTTCAAGTCCTCGATCAAATCCTGCTCACCCCGGGACAGTTCGTATATCGCCTGCCAAATCACAGAGAGAAAGAAGGGGGGACATTTTTAGAATGCCACCTATCAAAAATTCTAGATGTCCCAAGCTCTGCCCTTCCTAACCTATGGAACCTCTGATGACTCGCGGAGAACTTTAGAGCCAAGATATGCTGAGGTAGCAGTGTGTGGGTCGGTCTACCAGGGGTCTGCAACCTGTGGCTCTCCAGATGTTCACGGACTATAATTCTCATCAGCCAATTGGCCATGGTGGCAGGGGCTGATGGGAATTGTAGTCCATGAACATCTGAAGAGCCACAGGTTGCAGACCCCGTCTAACCCATATTACCACTGCCATACTGGATCAGGAATCTGGCTCTGTCACCCCACCCGGAGGTGGGAGGAGCAGTGGCTGACTTGCCACTCCCCAACTTGTAATGGCCAAACGGAAGGCAAAGGCTCAGGTTATCGCTGAGAAAAGTACACATTTATTAAGCAAGAAGGTTTAAAGGCCAAGACTCCAGGCCAACGTAAACATTTGAGGTTTTTTTGTCAGAACATGTGTGAATGTTTAGATGAGCAAAATCTAAATGACAGCTGGACCCTCCTTCTAACAGGTGCCGTGTGCAGATTAGGACCGAGTGCACAGCTTGTACCGTGTGCAAACCTGATAAGGTGAGGGCACCTGATTGGTACCACTGTTGTATATAGTTAGCACAGACAGCAGTGTGATGTGTGCCTGAAAACACCTGTGGTCTGGCGGAGCACTTTGTTAGTAGATAGCAATAAATAGAACTGCACCAGTGACCGTGTGTCTATCAGTTCTTGTCTACATTGCGTCCTACAAGGTGGTCTACTCAGAGTAAATCCGCTGCTTCAACAGGTTATGGGCCAAGATTCTGCCTTTACTCGTGAGTAACTGTTTGTGTTGCTGTGTGCTAAACAGTTTACGGCTGTACCATGGCTGCATCTTATGCTGGCTTGCCTTTTGAGCGGCTAACAGAGCATAATTACGTGACCTGGTGCCTGAAGATGAAGGCTTATCTTCTTCGTGAAGATTTATGCAGCAACATGAAAAGTCACGCTGATTCCTGGGGATGGGCAGCGGCTCTTTTAGTTTCCCACTGAGACATTTACCCAAATGCTTGAACAAAAAAACTGACCACAAGCTTTCAGTACTGTTAAGTCACTTTTTCTGCCCAGCTTAATGAGAGGGGCTCAGTCACCTTGAAACACCGAGCTGGACATCGGCAAGGCCGTGAACATGGGCAGTCTGGCCTGCCGACTCACAGGAGAGGTCTGACTCAGAGGCCTGTATCATGTGCTGCTAAATACGATTATGCATCACAGAGATTTGTGTTCAAATTGGGTACAGAAGGGTAGCTGTATTTGGAGAGAACTGTGACTGGCTCAGGGTCACCCACCAGGTTTCATGTGTAGGAGGGAAACAAATCAAGTTCACCAGATTAAAAAATCCATGCTCATATGTGGAGGAGTGGGGAATCAAACCTAGTTCTCCAGATTAGAGCCCACTGGTCTTAACCACTGTACCATACTGGTTCTCAGTTTGATGCCATTTCCTTATTCTGCATGAACCAACAGTTCTGCGTGAACTTGCTCAATTTGCACATTACCTTCTAAGCACCAGACTACTGGGAATACACAAGACAAGGAGGAGGAACAGCAGTTGCATTAAGCATAGGACATTCAAGGTAAATACCAGAGTGGAAGAAGAAGAGTTTGGATATATATCCCCCCTTTCTCTCCTGTAGGAGACTCAAAGGGGCTTACAATCTCCTTGCCCTTCCCCCCTCACAACAAACACCCTGTGAGGTGGGTGAGGCTGAGAGAGCTCCGAGAAGCTGTGACTAGCCCAAGGTCACCCAGCTGGCGTGTGTGGGAGTGCCCAGGCTAATCTGAATTCCCCAGATCAGCCTCCACAGCTCAGGCGGCAGAGCTGGGAATCCAACCCGGTTCCTCCAGATTAGATACACGAGCTCTTAACCTCCTACGCCACTGCTGCTCACAGAACGCAGAATTTCCACCTCCTGAACGCCGATCCCTCCTCCAGACGACACCGACCCGCAAACACAACTGGCAAAATCATGAGGACTAGAAACACTGATTCTTTTTCCCCCAAAAAAACGAAAGCCAAGACCCTCAGAGACCCCAAAACCAGTTGTCAGGCAAGAAACTGTGCTAGGTATACGAGTGCCTCCCTGGCAAGCCACCCACCTCTTGGCGCTTGATCTCTTTGGCGCTCAGCGTCTCCTTCATGTTAACATCCAGCGTCTCAGACCACAGCACACTGTTCCTCCTCTTGGGAGGCGTCGGGGCAGCCGAACGGCTGCAGGGCTTTTGGGTGCTGCTTGGAGATTTGTTGTCGCCGCGGAGGGAGAAGGACTGTTGGGTGTAATGGACAGAAAAAAAGAAACAGTGGTGATGAATAGTGACGAACAGTAGTGCCTTAGAAGGAATTTCATAGATGCTCTGCAGCTGTTCTTTTGAATGGCTTCTCACATTAGCCCAAGCGTCAGCGCCGCGGTTGCGCAAACCAAGTGAAGCCACGCCTTCACGGACAGCTACAAGAGGCAGCCGTGGTCGACGGAACCTACAGCGCAAAAGCTTCCAGAAGAACGCCTGCAAAGTGTGCCCCATTTATGACCCCACCCAAAACAACCTGGAATAGATTGAACGGGGCTCGACCAATCTGTGGCTCGTGCGGCCTGCTGGGAACTACCCTGTTTCCCCTAATATAAGACATCCCCGAAAAATAAGACATAGTAGAGGTTTTGCTGAAGTGCGAAATATAAGGCATCCCCCGAAAGTAAGACATAGCAAAGTTTTTGTTTGGAAGCATGCCCGACAAACAGAACACAGGAAAAATAAGACATCCCCTGAAAATAAGACATAGCACATCTTTGGGAGCAAAAATTAATATAAGACACTGTCTTATATTTGGGGAAACACGGTGCCAAAACAAAACGAAAATCAGAGCAGGCTGCGGTGGCTGGGATTGCATGCTGCAACAGGAATGGCTTTGCCCTAGTTCGTTTACGCCCCCCCCCCCAACTCTCCCCTTTTGGTGCTCATTGGTAGTCCTCTATCTGACAGGCATTTGACCTGCAACTGTCCCCCCCGGCTCCTTTGCTCTCCCCTTCCCTGCCAAGGGTTCAGGTTAATTTTAAAAGGGCCTGGCTGCGAATCCAGTTTCAAGGACACAAATAGCGTAATTCTACCTCTCCTCTCTTGTGACACGGGCAAGCCACATGAGGGCCATTCTTTTGCGGCTGTTAATGGAGCCACCGGCCAACTTGAGGCCCCGTCAGTATTTACACAGTTGGGCGAGGGTGTCTCCCATAACAGGCTCGTCTGATGTCACATTCTTATTATGAACAGTGGGGTAACCTCAGACGGAAGCACTTGCTCCAGCCGCTCAACGCAGGGCTCCCAGGGGCGGGCAGGGGTGGAAGACGTCTGGCCCATACACGGCGAGCCGGGCTTAGGGGGACGCGCCTCTGATGAAGATGCAACAGTCGGCCAGATCTACGCATGCAAACAGCGCACAAAGCGTCCAAAAGACAAGCAGAATTCTGCACTCAGACTCTCATTTATTTCAACCCCTTTTCGATTTGCAGGGGCAGTGGGAAAGGGGCGTTAAAGACAATGAACTCCCGGAGACACGCCAAAGGTTAGAAATTCTGCGGCAGACAAGGAACGTTGCGGAAAAGCCAAGCTCTGCACCTGGAACAAAATTTCATACACGCTTTTACCATTCATGCATTTTTCCCGGCTGGAGCACCCATGAGTGCTGCACAGTGCCTAGCAGAATACGGTGACCAACACTAATTAGCCACCTTATGGAACTCAAGGGAGAGAGTCAGCATGGTGTAATACTTAAGAGCAAATGGATTCTAATTTGTAGAACGGGGTTTGATTCCCCACTCCTCCATCAGAGTTGTGGACTCTTATCTGGTGAACCAGATGTGTTTCCCCACTCCTCCATTCCAGCTGGGTGACCTTGGGCTAGTCACAGTTCTCTCTGAACTCTCTCAGCCCCACCAACCTCACAAAGTGTCTGTGGTGGGAAGAGAAAGAGAAAAGGAGTTTGTAATCCACTTCTGAGTCTCCTTATAAGAAAGGGAGGAGGGGGTATAAATCTAAACCAGGGGTAGGGAACCTGCGGCTCTCCAGATGTTCAGGAACTACAATTCCCAGCAGCCCCTACCAGCATGGCCAATTGGCCATGCTGACAGAGGCTGATGGGAATTGTAGTTCCTGAACATCTGGAGAGCCGCAGGTTCCCTACCCCTGATCTAAACTCTTCTTTTGCTTAAAAAGTAGACAATACCCAGAAAAATATACAAAATCTATAAATTTAACCCAGCCAACAAGGACTAAAATAATCAAATGCTGTCCTAAATAAAACTGCCTTCAGCTGCCTCCTAAAGATTAAAAGTGAAGAAGTCAGATATACCGCCTTGTGGAAATTGTTCCACGGTTTGCAGCCAAGGAAGGAAAAAAAGTGTTTGGATTTGTACCCCGCTTTTCTCAATAATAAGGAGCTTAAGATGGCTTACAAACTCCTTCCCTTCCTCTGCCCACAACAGGCACCATGTGCGGTAGGTGGGGCTGAGGGAGTTCTGAGAGAACTGCAACTGGCCCAAAGTCACCCAGCAGGCTTCACGTGAGCAGTGGGGAGTCAAACCTGGTTTGCCAGATTAGATCTTGCCAGTCTTAACCACTACACCACGCTGGCTCTCGTGTACAGTCAGCTCTGGTTGGTACGTAGGTGGGAGACCACCAAAGAAGTTCAGGGTCGTTGTCCAGAAAACCACCTCTGAAAGTCTCTTGCCTTGAAAATGTTGTGACTGGACGACACTTCCCACTCCCCAATACCCGCTGCCAACGCCGGACCCGTACAACGATCTCCCATCCGTTACCTGTATCGTCTGCCCAAATCGACGCACTGCACCATTTCTGACAGGCGAAATCAGGTTTGCCAAGGAGGTGACCCGCGCCAGAGGTCGGATGCGCTTGTTGCTGGGTTCCTGTCAAGAAACAAGGGAGAGAAGGAGTTGGACCGGCTGGCTGGCTGGAGGTTTCGGGTGCTGAAAGAGTCCGGACTCCCAGCAAACGGCTGGCAGCACAGGCGGGGGCGGTGGGTTGCGTGGAGGAGTAACCTTGCTCAAAAGCTCAGAGCCCCCTGCCCAACAACTACCCGGTTTAAGCTCTCGTGTTGTAACCGTGTGACAAACAGGCTGCTTGGTTGAGCCAAATAGAACGACGACGACGATGAAGAAGACGAAGACGAAGAAGAAGAAGAGGAGGAGGAGGAGTTTGGATTTATATCCCCTCTTTCTCTCCTATAGGAGACTCAAAGGGGCTGACAATCTCCTTGCCCTTCCCCCCTCACAACAAACACCCTGTGAGGTAGGTGGGGCTGAGAGAGCTCCGAGAAGCTGTGACTAGCCCAAGGTCACCCAGCTGGTGTGTGTGGGAGTGCACAGGCTAATCTGAATCCCCCAGATAAGCCTCCGCAGCTCAGGCGGCAGAGCTGGGAATCAAACCTGGTTCCTCCAGATTAGATACACGAGCTCTTAACCTCTTACGCCACTGCTGCTCCACTGCAGGCAGGACACACAAAAAGTGTTTTCAGTCCACCAGAGCTTATCCAACGTGCTTTCTTCTTTGGAAGCATGAAGCGCGGGGTGTGTGTGTTGTGTGCCCCCCCATCTTCATCACAAACAGAAAAAGCAGAAGAACCCAGTGGCCTCTGTTTTTACCTGCACCCGTTTGCATAATAAAGACAGCCCTAGTGTGCTTGTTACTCTCAGAGGCTGCACAACAAGTCCACTGCAGAATGTACAACGCTCTCTCTGGGTGCAGCCAGGCAGCCAGAGTATCGCAAGACACCCTAGAACATAGGTGTCGAACTCGCGGCCCTCCAGATGTTATGGACTACAGTTCCCATCATCCCCTGCCAGCATCATGTTGGCAGGGGTGATGGGAACTGTAGTCCATAACATCTGGAGGGCTGCAAGTTTGACACCTGTACCCTAGAAGAAGGGCTGCCTGAATGCTCGAAGGATATAAACACCCTTAGCCACCTTTGTCTGGCTAAGAAAACAAGCAAGCCCTGCGCGATGATTGCATGGGTGGGGAAAACGGGGATTTCAAGGCCCAAAACAAGAGAGACGTAGGATGCTAAAAATACCTGGATGTTCCACAGTCAAGGGCTGGGTCACCTGTTGTTATCCTGCCAAGCCAGGAGAGTCGGCCTACTGTACAACTCTTGGCCAAATCCATCAGCTGTGACTTCAGTACTTTCCTTTCTTTGGGCTCCAGGTCCTTTCTCCCCACCCCAACATGATTCCCCTGTCGCTTCCAGCTCAAGTTCTTCTTTCCCTTTCATTCTGAGCTTGCTCAAATTGGGACGATGCTTCACGGGACTTAACTTTTTTTTACAGAACGAAAACACAAGGGGGCCAATTCACCCCCTTCTTATTTAGGTGGGCCCTCCTCTTCTTGAGGAGCAGCAGTGGCGTAGTGGCTAAGAGCAGTGGCTAAGAGCAGGTGCACTCTGATCTGGAGGAACCGGGTTTGATTCCCAGCTCTGCCGCCGTCAGCCTGGAGCTGCGGGAGGCTTATCTGGGGGAATTCAGACTAGCCCAAAGGCTCCCACAAACGCCAGCTAAGTGACTCCTGGGCTAGTCACAGCTTCTCGGAGCTCTCTCAGCCCCACCCACCCTTGGCACAGGGTGTTTGTTGCGAGGGGGGAAGGGCAAGGAGATTGTAAGCCCCTTTTGCTTCCCCACACGAGAGAAAGGGGGGGGATATAAATCCAAACTCTTCTTCTTCTGGGGTGCTGTGTGGTTTCCGGGCTGTATGGCCATGTTCTAGCAGCATTCTCTCCTGACGTTTCGCCTGCATCTGTGGCTGGCATCTTCAGAGGATCTGATGGCATCTTCAGAGGATCAGATCCTCTGAAGATGCCAGCCACAGATGCAGGCGAAACGTCAGGAGAAAATGCTGCTAGAACACGGCCATACAGCCCGGAAACCACACAGCACCCCAGTGATTCCGGCCGTGAAAGCCTTCGACAATACACCTTCTTCTTCTTGATCACTGAAGGAGCCCAAAAGTTACCTGTCGCAGGTTTTGGAACTGTCTGTTTGTTCAATAGCCTGAATCAAATCAGCCCCATTTATGTTGGCCCAGAGGTAGATTTCTCCCCCCAGAGAACCCAAACGGTGAAGGAGGGAAAACCTTGAGAAGATGACACATTACTACCTTCCGTAACTGACCTTCAGTGCAAACAGCGCTGTTAAAATTAGAAAGGGGGGGGGGTGTGTGCTTCTGTGCTGTAAAGAGGAAGTGACAGAACCAAAAAAGGAGAATTGGTCAGATTTTACTGTCATGTCCAGGAGCCCGAGTTGGAAATAGCTCTGCTGCTGTCACTGTGAACAGCCCCAAGAATAAAAACACTTTGCCGCCCCATTAAGATACCAGAGAACCTTCGGCAATGATGTCATGGATTCCACAGAAGAGGGGGTGTTGCAAGAGAGGGAGAGAAGACTTTCTTTCCAGGATGAATGAATGGAAGTGACGTATCAAGAGGAAACTTCAGAGGAGCTTGATTCATGATTCCGTGCTGGGTCCTTCCAGCTAACTTAGGCCTGGTGGGGAACAAGCTGGCCAATAGGCCTTGGACGTCTAGACTTGGATCCCAACCCGTCCCGTCCTTTCTGCTCTGACTCCACAAACGTGTGTACAGTTGTGACCTTCCCAGCAGGGCTTACTGAAAGGAGAAAGCCCAACTGGTGATGCTGTGGATTCCATGGGTTCAACACGCGAAAGTCAGCAGGGTGTGTGGGCAAACGCCACTTCTTTATTTACTTTATTTCCATACCACCTTTCTCCTCCATTTTATCTTCACCACAAGCCTGTAAGGCCATTGCTTTCACCTCCTGCACGTGAGCTCCCAAAGGCACCTGGTGGGCCACTGCGAGTAGCAGAGTGCTGGACTAGATGGACTCTGGTCTGATCCAGCAGGCTAGTTCGTATGTTCTTAAGGAATGTTAGGTTGAAGGTTAGGCAGGGCAGGTATTCTAACCTGGATTTCCCAGATCCTATGTCCGTGGTGGCGAACCTTTGGCACTCCAGATGTTATGGACTACAATTCCCATCAGCCCCTGCCAGCATGGCCAATTGGGGGCGGATGGGGATTGTAGTCCATAACATCTGGAGTGCCAAAGGTTCGCCACCACTGTCCTAGGTATAACTGGCAGGGCGTGAAAGAAACAAATTAAGAAATGAGCAGACGAGGCCCAACAGCCATAAGAACAAAGAGTTAGAAGCAAATCCTCCAAATCACAGGGCAGAAGGGGGGCTCCTGAATTACTATACTGAGATTAACCCCCCCTCCAGCTGTGCTGGAGCAAGACTGGAAGAGGGGCATGGCTGGTGTTCATCCAGTGTGGCAAAAGAGAATGGAACAGAAACAGACGACTGAGAAGAGTTTGGATTTATATCCTCCTTTTCTCTCCTGTAAGGAGACTCAAAGGGGCTGGCAATCTCCTTGCCCTTCCCCCTTCACAACAAACACCCTGTGAGGTAAGTGGGGCTGAGAGAGCTATGACTAGCCTTTGCAGTGCACAAGCTAATCTGGTTCACCAGATAAGCCTCCACGGCTCAAGTGGCAGAGTGGGGAATCAAACCTGGTCCCCCAGATTAGAGTGCATCTCTATTTGGCAGGAATTCTGCAAGCTAGTCTGTCTAGCTGTCCAGGGTCAAGGACACGGCACCCGTGCATCCAAAAGTCCACCAATAGGCCTAAACAGCGCGTATGCTCTCTGCTAATGCATACATAAGGCCTGGCAGAGAACAAGGCCGCTTCTCCTTCAATGGGCTTATAAATAGCCATTTGCCACATTAACAGCTAGGCCAGTGATGGCGAACCTTTTCAAGACCGAGTGCCCAAACTGCAACCCAAAACCCACTTATTTATCGCAAAGTGCCAACACGGCAACTTAACCTGAACACTGAGGTTTTAGTGTAGAAAAAAACGTTTTGAGATGTGCATTACTCTGGAGTAAGCTTGGTGGTAGTTGGTGGCTTTGCTTTGAAGCAATGGTGGAACTCTTCCAATGGGTGAATCACTACCCTAGGAGGGTTTACTCAGAAGCAAGCCCCATTGCCAGCAACCGAGCTTACTCCCAGGTAAAGGATCGCACTTTAGTTCTTCGCATGAAAATCAGTTTAACAGCTTTAACAGGGTTATCTACACTGCTTACCCAAAACTAGGCTTAATGCTAATAATCTTAGGTTTAACGCTAATAATCGAGCCCAGCAGCCCAGGCAAGCCTAGATGTGGGGGGAGGGGACTCTGTTTGTGCGTGGCCACAGAGAGGGCTCTGAGTGCCACCTCTGGCACCCTTGCCATAGGTTCACCATCACTGAGCTAGGCTGACTTGACACAGAAATAGGCGAAAGTAGCTTATGCTTTCGTGTGTGTGTGGGGGGGGGGGAATAAATCTTTCTCCACCAACTTTCCTAAGTGTTAGATAAAGAATTATATACAATGCTGTTCACTGATTTCAAAATACTTGGCTGTTGTCCCAGAAAATACCGATGGTGGGAAAAGGAGTTCCGGGCATTGCGAGAAGTTTGAAAAGATAAATCCATGTTTGCTCTTCAAAATAGAATTACCAATTGC
Source organism: Sphaerodactylus townsendi (assembly GCF_021028975.2). Taxonomy (NCBI): domain Eukaryota; kingdom Metazoa; phylum Chordata; class Lepidosauria; order Squamata; family Sphaerodactylidae; genus Sphaerodactylus; species Sphaerodactylus townsendi. The sequence goes on along the minus strand of NC_059430.1, from coordinate 7,217,542 downwards.
AGATACTACACTGGTCCATATCTGAATTTACCCATAATGTGTTTAGAACAGAGCTAGACCCTCTGGGCCCCTTGCGTGAAATCGTGGCCTCTCCTCCCGCCCGCCCCAATCCAAATTCCAGCCCTGGTGTTCTCAGCCTCAAATAGTTCACAAGGTATTTTTAGACCTCTCGAGAAGACTTTTCTTTTCTTCTTTGGCTCCTTTATTAATTGTTTTTGCCAGGAGGGGGAATACAAACTTTTGGTTTCGGTGTTGCAAGAGTTAACCACAGGTCTGCCCGGAACAAGTTTTTCAGGATTATTAAAGAGGGGGGCAGCAATCCGAAATCCTTGCCTGCTCTCAGGTGGAAAACAGCTTTCACAGTCTAGCAAACTGAATGAGACTCAGAAACTTTTCTGAGGGCTCGTGAAACAAAACCAGGTACATTCAAAAGAGCCCCTGACCCAGCCTGAAGCCATTTCCGGGGCAAACAAGTCCAAATTCTGAAAAGCCACAATACAGACTAATGCAACTAGAACCAAAAGAAAAAAGAAGAATCCACTCTGAGTCCTTTGGGGATAGGGCTGGATATAAATATAACAAATGAATAACTAAAAACAGGGACACATCTCCCGTAGGATGAGACAATAGGCTGCCAGCCACACAACAAAGGTTTGGGGATTCCCTTCTGAACTGACAAAACCTTGGGCCAAGAAGATGCATCTGTTCAAGATGAGATACTTGCAGACTAACAGATTTACTAATGTGTCAGCTCTTCTGGGGAAAGAACAGGCTTGTACTCAGAGCTCCCGTAACCGAAAGAAAGTCTCTACCTCCACACCCAAATGCTACAGCTGCAAATTAACTTGTAAAGGTTGTTGTGGGTTTTCCGGGCTGCGTGGCCATGGTCTGGTAGGTCTTGCGATTTTGACTGGCCTCTTCAGAGGTGTATCGCAGAGAGAAGTGTGTGACTTCTCTCTGCAATACATCTCTGAAGATGCCAGCCATAGATGCAGGCGAAACGTTGGGAACAAGACCTTCCAGACCACGGTCGCACAGCCCGGAAAACCCACCACGACCAGTTGAGTTCGGCCGTGAAAGCCTTCGACAATAAGTTGTAAAGGGTTGGAAGGGTTCTGACCGGCAAAGTTTCACAAGTGTAAACACAAGTGTGAACACAACACAACACAAGTGTGAACACAACACACAACTCTCTCTCTCTGTAAGCAGAAGCGACACACAAGCCAACCCTTGAAAGGGATTCGTGATAATACTTAACAGGTATAAGTCCTAACCATTCCTAACCCCTGGGAAGAAATATCCCACCCTTTGTTTTCTGAAGTTTCTTCTCCCAAGTCAAGATGCCAAGCCGTGCCCTTCGAATGCCACACCTGTTCCTCGGGGATGGTTAACCATTTACTTTACGAACGTCACAAGAATATTGCGAACTCGAAAGTGAGTCAAGGGCCAGAAACCACTTGATGTAGGAAAGGACCAGGTGCTAATTCAGTCTTTGGCTTCCCCGCTCAGCCGCTGCTCATCAGCACAACCTCTCTGTTGAAGCCTTGAGAGGTAAAGATCCACAGGCTGGAAATACGGAGCCTCTGTGCCAACATGAAAGGGTCCTATGTTCCCCTCCCCCGAGGATCAAGCTCTCCGTACACAGCAGAGCACTACAACACATACAGAGAAATGCGAGGGCTTACTTGAGAGGAGTCTCTTCCAATTGATTTTTGGATGCCGCGTCTCCTCACTCCTAGCCCTTCCTGCGCGTGAATCGTGTGAAACACTGAAGCCTCCGATTATAAACTAGTTAAAGCAGAACTATTGAATCATAAAGAAACCCACACGGCCATTGCTTCCGGACAGGATGTCTTATGTCACAAGTCGTTGCATATGGAAGATCTGACTTTTGGCTTCTCGTGACTTCACGCCGACAGGAAGATACCTGCAGGCAGCGCATCTCGAGACGGAGGTGCTTTTATCACGTGTCAAATCACACACGTTTAATTATCCTGTAACAAGACTAATTTTCTCAGCAGATTTCCAAATGTTATGGATGTGAGCCATGAAGCCCCGAGCTTGACTCCATGTGTACCTTGGTGTCAACCTTGACACCGTGAACGTGTTTACACAAATGAGTAGGCTTATCGGCAGTCAGCAAGGCAAGTCACTGCCTTTATTACATAGGAATGTTCATGACTAGACTATTTTCGGGGCCCTCGTTGGAACAAAATTGACTTTGATGCTATAGAACAGTGATGGCGAACCTTTTCGAGACCGAGCGCCCAAACTGCAACCCAAAACCCACTTATTTATCGCAACATGGCAATTTAACCTGAATACTGAGGTTCTAGTTTAGAAAAACCGGTTGGCTCCAAGGCTTGCGTTACTCGGGAGTAAGCTTGGTAGTAGTCGGTGGCTTTGCTTTGAAGCAACTGTGCAATGCTTTGAATGGGTGAATCATGATCCCAGGAGGGTTTACTCAGAAGCAAGCCCCATTGCCAGCAGCCGAGCTTACTCCCAGGTAAAGGATTGCATTTTTGTTCTTCCCATGAAAATCAGTGGGGTTTAACAGCGCTTAACAGGGTTACCTACACTGCTTCCCCAAAACTAGGTCTTAGGTTTAATGCTAATAATCTAGCAGCCCAGGCCAGCCTAGATGTGTGTGTGGGGGGAGGGGGCACTCTGTTTGCGCATGCCCACAGAGAGGGCTCTGAGTGCCACCTCTGGCACCCGTGCCACAGGTTCGCCACCACTGCTATAAAACAAGAGAGGAAAATATAAATACAGGATGGGAAAAAGTGAGTGTCTGGGGCCGGAGGGTTTATTTATTTTTATTTATTTATTTATTCCACTTTAATACCGCCCTCCCCCAAAGGGCTCAACCCCAAAGGGTTGAAGCAAAGACTCCCTGACTGATATTTCTTTCTTCGGGCTCCTTTAATGTAAAGCAGAAAAGGAACAGCAGACTTGGTCTTTGAAATGTAGGAACGACAGACTTATAAACAAAGACAACGAAAAAACAGCAGAAGCCAACCCTGCATCCGAGCTCTAGTGAAACTATAACAGTGTAACTTACATAGGCCAATTACATATAGTGCAATTATAATGTACGTATAGAAAGCAATCCACAACTCTCAGACAGCACCTGCTATGAGCACCCCCTCGAGCCCAACGCAGAGAAAACTTGGCCACCCTCACCCCAGTTTCCTTTCCCAGGAAACAAGCAGGAGAGACAAACTTGGCACGGAATGAAAGCCTTCGGACCTGCCGCCGGCAATTACACGTTTCCTCCGGCCGAGCCCAGCTAGTAAAAAGAGCCCCCGCCCATAAAAGCACAACGAAGCAACAGTTCCCAGACACCGGCTGTTGTGGATCGCCTGCGCTTGTGCGGCTGCAGTCTGGCGGGCCGGGCTCCCAACCATGGCTGATCCCGCATGGGCCAAAAGCAGCAGTGTGAAAACAGTATAAACCCTTTCACCCCGTTTTAAACCCTTTTATACCATTTTCACCCCGTTTTCACCCTGCTGTTTTTGGCCCGTGCGGAATCAGCCCATATCCTGGAGGTTTTAGCAGCTAACGTCTCGCCTGCATCGAGGGCTGTGTTTTCAGCCATGAGCTTTGGCAGTTTTTGCTCCGAAGTTTCGCCTGCGTCTACGGCTGGCATTTTCACACGCACAGCGGCGGCTTTTGGCTCTTAACATTTCACCTGCATTTACAGCTGGCATTTTCAGAGGCACAGCCCTGACCATGGGGTGGCGGGCCAGGCTCCCAGCGTTTCGCCTGCAGCTACGGCTGGCATTTTCACACGCATGGCCTCTGAACATGCCAGCCAGAGCTGCAGGCGAACCGCTGGGAGCCCAACCCACCACCCCACAGCCACGCCAGCCCGGGAAAACCCACAACCACCAGTTGATTCCAGTCCTGCAAGCCTCCGCCGGGACAAAGTTTGCAGCCAGTCTGCTGCAAGGCGGAGAAGGGCGAGCCAAGGTGCGGCGCCACCCCAACCGCTGCAGACCTCCGCCTCTCGCAACGCATGCCCCCCCCCCTCCGGCTCCCCCAGACCGACACGCGAGCGGCGCTTCACACGTGCCCCCCCGCGGCCCGCTCTACCTCTTGCTCCCGGCTGGAGGGGTTCTGCGCGTCGATGAGCCGGATGGTCCTCTTGATGGGGAGCAGCCCCCCGGCGTCGTCGTGGGCCACCATCGCCCCGGCCTCGCCTCGCCAAGCCCCCCGCCGCCTCGGGCTATTCGGCCGCGTCCCGCCCCTGGAAGTCCCGGCGGAGGGAGAGCCGGCCCATGGCAGCCGCGACCCGCTGGAGCGCCCGGTCCTTGTGCGCCAGCCCGGGCCGGCCACGCCGTCCTAGAGGGAGTGGGCGGGGCTAGCCCCCCTACTGGAGAGCCATTGGCCAGCTCCTCTCCGGGCACGCCCACCGGCTCAGGTTTCCCGCGGCGGGAGTCCCGGCAGCGCGCGTTTTACGCACAGGCCGGCGCGCTCCACGTGGCGCGAGCGATCCCCCTGCGGTTCCAGCTGAGCTCCCGTTGCTCGTTTGCTCGTCCATTTCCAGTTGGTGCAAGCAATTGCAGCTGCAATTACAAGCTGATCTCCCCCAGCTGCGCGTTTACTCGGGAGTAGGGATGCCAACCTCCAAGTGACAGCAAAAGCGCTCCCCCCCCCACCCCCCCAAAAAATTAGCCCTGATCTCCAAGCTGAATAGACTGCTTCGTTATTGCCGAAGGTTTTCACGGCCGGAATCACTGGGGTATTGGGGTGCTGTGTGGTTTCCGGGCTGTATGGCCGTGTTCTAGCAGCATGCTCTCCTGACGTTTCGCCTGCATCTGTGGCTGGCATCATCAGATCCTCTGAACTATCAGATCCTCTGAAGATGCCAGCCACAGATGCAGGCGAAACGTCAGGAGAGAATGCTGCTAGAACACAGCCAGACAGCCCGGAAACCACACAGCACCCCAGTGATTCCGGCCGTGAAAGCCTTCGACAATACACTGTAAGGAGACTCAAGGGGTTGCGTGGCCATGTTCCAGTAGCATTCTCTCCTGACGTTTCGCCTGCATCTGTCGCTGGCATCTTCAGAGGATCGTCAGGCGAAATGTCAGGAGAGAATGCTACTGGAACACGGCCACGCAACCTGGAAAGCCCACAACACCCCTCTGCTTAGCTGTTTGTTTAAAACATGCATTCCACTTCTTGTGGGAAAAAATGACTGCTTTGGAAGGTTGCATGACAGAAGGAGCTCCCTCCTCTCCGTAAATCCCCTCCCTCTCAGGGGCACACCCTCAAGTCTCCAGGTATTTCTGAATTTGGAGTCGACCACCCTTGAGGTCAGTGCGGCTTACTTCTCAGTTTACACCCACAGCTCCATCCTCGCTGCTGCTTGCGTCCAAATTCTGCGCTGTTCAGTGAGGCTTACTTCTGAGTAAACACACGCACAACATAGGGATGCAAACGTGGTGGCTGCTGTCCTGTCTCTTTAAATGAAGAAGCTGATTCAGGTGCCCTTTATCAGGCAGGGAGGAGAAAAGAATCACTTCCTGAAACCCCCCCAGCCAGATCCCAATTAAAGACACCCTCCCCATAAAATCTTGAGGTGACGGCGCTGATCCCAGTGAGTGGGGGCTCCAGAGCTCATTCAGCAAAACGTACAAACAAGAGGTACAAAAGTCTGCGGATACTTCTAAGCACAAACCTGTTTTAACCTTCCAAATGTGGAGATGTTATTTAAAAAAAAAATCTGCACCAAGGCCCCCCTGCCCATCCCAAAACAACCCTCCAGGCCAGACATCACACCAAAGCAACTTCAATTTTTTTCTCTTTTCTCTCTTTCTCACAATACTAGAACCAGGGGGCATTCATTGAAAATGCTGGGGGGAAGAATAAGGACTAATAAAAGGAAACACTTCTTCACGCAACTTGTGATTGGTGTTTGGAATGTGCTGCCACAGGAGGTGGTGATGGCCACTCACCTGAATAGCTTTAAAAAGGGCTTGGACAGGTTTATGGAGGAGAAGTCGATCTCTGGCTCCCAATCTTGATCCTCCTTGATCTGAGATGGCAAATGCCTTAGCAGACCAGGTGCTCAGGAGCAGCAGCAGCAGAAGGCCCTTGCTTTCGCATCCTGCACGTGAGCTCCCAAAGGCACCTGGTGGGCCACTGCGAGTAGCAGAGTGCCGGACTAGATGGACTCTGGTCTGATCCAGCTGGCTTGTTCTTATGTTCTTGTGTTCTTAATTCATCTAAGGCTGCACAAATGTGCAGGCTGACTTTGGAGCAAACCCTGTGATGGGATTTATTGCTGAATAGGGAAATGCGGACTTTGGCTACAAGGCGATTAGGTGCTGAAGAAGAAGAAAGAGTCCCATCCGGTATCCCTAACAGGGGGATAGCAAAGAGAAGCCAAAGTTGTACCTGGATCTTTTTCCCTGACTGACCTGCCAAAATGCCTCCCTTTACTCTCTAGTTGACACAGGAGTCTAATATAAGAAGAAGAGTTTGGATTTATATCCCGCCTTTCTCTCCTGTAAGGAGACTCAAGGGGGCTTATAACCTCCTTTCCCTTCCTCGCCCCACAACAGACACCTTGGGAGATCCAGGGCAGGGAGAAGAGATCTTGCAAGGTCCCTAGGCTTGCAGCGCCAATCTCGTTTCCACAGGATCAAAGCATAAATACAAAAGACAGAAGGCATTTCACACCGAGCTAGACCAGGCCCCCACCAACTGGCAGGAAAGGGAGAGGAGCATCCCTTGCCACCCTGAGCATCCCTTTTCCCCCACCCCCTTGTCAGAATTAGGGTCATTCTGACAGAGGCAAATGTGGGACAGAGAGGTTTCCATGCTTTTATTTTTCTCTTCCTGTTGCATTTTTTGTGGGAAGTCAAGGGCTGTGATGATATGTGAAGGAAAAACCGCAGATCATATGGCTGCTCCGCCAATTTGGCTTGCCTGAAGTTATCCCTCTCCTCACACAGCATTCTTGCTTAGGTAACCCTGTTAAGCGCTGTTAAACCCTGCTGATTTTCATGGGAAGAACTAAAGCACGATCTTTTACCTGGGAGTAAGCTTGGTTTCTGGCAATGGGGTTTGCTTCTAAGTAAACCCTCCTAGGGTCGTGATTCACCCATTTGAAGCGTTGCACAGTGCTTCAAATCAAAGCCACTGACTACCACCAAGGTAGTCAGTGCACCTTGGAGCCAACCGTTTTTTCTAAACAATCTCAGTAGTCAGGTTAAATTGCCGTGTGGGCACTTTGTGATAAATAAGTGCGTTTTGGGTTGCAGCTTGGGCACTCGGTCTCGAAAAGGTTTGCCATCACTGGAGTAGGCAATATGAAAGACCTCTGCCCGAGATCCTGGAGAGTCAACTTGAGCAGACAGTACTTACATTGTATTGCCAAAGGTTTTCACAGCTGGAAATAACTGGCTATTATGGGTTAGCTGGGCTGCATGGGTGTGGTCTGGTAGCTTTTGCTCCGACTGTTTTGCCCGCATGTCATGGCAAGATGGAGAGAAAGACATATCGCCATGATATGCCACAGATGCAGGTGAGATGTTAGGAGCAAAAATTACCAGACCACAATCACATGGCTCAGAAAAATCACAATAGCCAGTACTGACATTCATGGACCAATGGTTAGATTCAGTATCAGGCAAGTTCATATGTATTCATGGGACCAATGGGAGAAAATTGCAGCCGTTTGGACGCCGTTACTCCTGACCTGATAAAGAACTAGCACAAAATCCCCGCTGACCTACACTCTATCAGAAAGTTCGACTGAGTTTAACTAGGTCTTCATTAAGACCACAGTTTTCTCACCAACTTCAGGTGCTGAGTTAGCTTAGCAAAGCTGGGGAGATTTTGTTATCGCCAAAGAGTGCTCTTGCAAATAGCCAGTGTGGCTACCTTACATACTTTTGAGCGTTGCACAGAAGGGTCACAGCCAAGTTACTCGTCATTCATTTACCTTCCTCCACCCCAATTACAGCCATACCTGCTGGTGCAGGATAGACCCAGATGTCTCCACTAATCTATGAAACGCTGAGCCTTTCAGTCTTCAAGGTGCCACAAGAACACAAGCAGGACTCTCTAGCTCAGTGGTTCTCAACCTGCCTAATGCCGCGACCCTTTAATACAGTTCCTCATGTTGTGGTGACCCCCAACCGTAACATCTTCCATTTTACAGATGGAGAACACTGATTCAGAGAGTCTTAGGAGACCCCTGTGAAAGGGTCGTTTGACCCCCAAAGGGGACGCGACCCACAGGTTGAGAACTGCTGCTCTAGCTCAGGTCCGACAGAACTCTTCATTTCGCCTGATAAAAGAGATGAGTGAAAGGGTGACGGCTTTTACCAACCTACCACCAGAAGTTGGCCCTTTAATTATCCAGTCCTGTTCCAAGTTACTCCAATGTAAAACCAATGGGCTTAAACTGGAGCAGAAACTTTTAAATGAGCAACATTCTGTCCACGTTGCATTTCAAACACCGCACAAACTGCGCTGTGTGCAAAGAGCTGGATTCGAGTCCAGGAGCACTTCAGAGGCAAGTATGTTTTACGGCTGGAGTCTTCAACCTATGGCCCTCCAGATGTTCATAGACTACGATTCCCATTGGCTCCTGCCAGCAAGGCCAACTGGTGGAGCTCATGGGAACTGCAGTCCAGGAACATCTGGAGAGCCATAGGTTGGAGACCCCTAAGTTACAGGATGTGAGATTTACACCGTCAATACGCCTTCATCAGATACCAGCAGGAAGGGAGATCCCCGGCCCTGACATCCAGGTCAGAAGGGGAGGGGGCGTTGCAAAGACTGCAATCAGCAACAGGTGCAGAGGAGGGCGACCAAAATGGTCAAAGGTCTGGAATCCATGCCCTACTAGGAGAGACTTAGGGAGCTGGGGATGTTTAGTTTGGCGAAGAGAAGGTTAAGAGGTGACATGATAGCCTTGTTAAGATATTTGAAGGGATGTCATGTTGGTGAGGGAGCAAGTTTGTTTTCTGCGGCTCCAGAGACTGGGACCAGGAATAGTGGGTTTGGGCGTCTTAGTTGATAGTTCCATGGGAATGTCAACTCAATGCATGGCAGCTGTGAAAAAGGCAAACTCTATGCTGGGGATCATTAGGAAAGGAGTTGATAATAAAACTGCAAGGATTGTCATGCCCTTATATAAAGCCGTGGTGCGACCGCACTTGGAGTACTGTGTTCAGTTCTGGTCGCCACATCTCAAAAAGGATATTGAAGAGATAGAAAGAGTGCAGAGAAGGGCAACAAGGATGATTGAGGGACTGGAACCCCTTCCTTATGAGGAGAGGCTGCAGCATTTGGGACTCTTTAGTTTGGAAAGGAGACGTCTGAGGGTGGATATGATTGAAGTCTATAAAATGAGGCATGGGGTAGAAAATGTTGACAGAGAGACATTTTTCTCTCTTTCTCACAATACTAGAACCAGGAGGCATCCATTGAAAATGCTGGGGGGAAGAATTAGGACTAATAAAAGGAAACACTTCTCCACGCAATGTGTGACTGGTGTTTGGAATATGCTGCCACAGGAGGTGGTGATGGCCACTCACCTGGATAGCTTTAAAAGGGGCTTGGACAGATTTATGGAGGAGAAGTCGATCTATGGCTACCAATCTTGATCCTCCTTGATCTGAGATTACAAATGCCTTAGCAGACCAGGTGCTCTGGAGCAACAATGCAGAAGGCCTCCTTGCTTTCACCCTCCTGCACTCCTGAGTCTCCCCATGGGGCACCTGGTGGGCCACTGCAAGTAGCAGAGAGCTGGACTAGATGGACTCTGGTCTGATCCAGCTGGCTTGTTCTTATGTTCTTATGTTCTAATGGGTTGAAGGTGAAGGAAAACAGATTCCACCTCAACATCAGGAAAAACTTCCTGATAGCCAGGGCTGTTTGACAGTGGAATCCACTACCTCGGAGAGTGGTGGAGTCTCCTTCTTAGGAGGTTTTTTAAGAGAGGCTGAACGGCCATCTGTCAGGAGTGCTTTGATTATCAGTTTCTGCAGGGCGGGGGGTTGGACTTGATGGCCCATTGGGGTCTCTTCCGACTCTATGATTCTAGGATGCAGAGAAAAGCTGCAAAAGGGATCAGCCTGATTGGAGCGGGAGATAAATGCTTCGTGTGTGCTGAGTGCCAACAGGTCACTTTGAACTTGTGAATCAATGTCCTCCAAAATGTCCTCTCCTAAATAGCCTTGCTCAGGCCTTGCTAACTGAAGGCCGTGGCTTCCTTGCTTGAGTCAATCCATCTCATGTTGGCTCTTCCTCTTTCGCTGCTGCTGTCAATCTTTCCTAGCCTTTTCCAGTGACTCTTGCCTCCTCATAAGGTGATCAAATAGCTTCAGTTTAATCATTTTAGCTTCAAGGGACAGCCCAGGTTTGTTCAGAAATATCTGGGGTTTTATATATATATATATTACTAGCGGGGCCCGGCCACGCGTTGCTGTGGCTTATTGTGGTGAAATGGGAAAGGAACAGTAGCAGCAAATCAATCGCAGAGGCCAGCAGTACGTGCTCATGGAAACGCACAGGCTGATACTGTGCAATGTCATTGATGTGTGTGACCGCATCCTCCCTCACTTCTGTTCCCTTGCATGGCACCCCTCCCCCTACCTCCCTCCCCTTTCCCTTTGCTAGAGTGGGTGGGTCATATCCAGATGCTGTACCCCCTCCCTCCCTCCCTCCCTCCCTTCCCTTGCATGCCACCACTCACTCTCTCCCCTCCCTAACTTCTGTTCCCTTGCATGCCTCCCCCTCCGTCCCTTCCCTTTCCCACCCTCTCTTCCCTTGCATGCCAACCCTCCCCCTCCCTCCCTTTCGTCTGCTAGGGTGGGTGGGTCATATCCAGATGCTGGGCCCACTCCCTTGCATGCCACCCCTCACTCTCTGTCCCCTCCCTCACTACTCTTCCCTTGCATGCCTCCCCCTCCGTCCCTTCCCTCTCCTTCTGCTGAATGTGTATGAGAGTAGGTGTGTTGTGTGGTAGTAGTGGGTGAAGCACAGAGAGTGAAAGGTACCTGCGTGTGAGGGGGAGGGAACCCCACCTGACGTCTCACACGGTAACGTGTGTATGTGTTTCACATCCACTGGAGTTATTGCCTATGTACTGTTTTCACTGCTCATATCTGGCCATCTGAGTGAACATTCTAAGGGTGACAGTTACACACAGGCAGCTTTATGGCCTGGTGCGCCAGGAAAAAGATGTTTTACCTGGCTCAGGTGTGTTGTCTGACAGCGGGAGGTACGTAAGAACACAGTCGGGGGAATGAGTAAGGGTCTGTGAAATTTTCAGAGCATTTGGGACAGCATGTGCGGGGTTATTCTCAAAGCAACATGGCTCCATTTTTATATATATTTTTACACACACACACACACAAAAAGCTAACAGTGAATTTGTTAGTCATGCCCTAATGCAAAAAAGTCTGGACGGATTGCCCCCAATTTTTCACATGATGTCCCTCCCTGTTGCGGGCAGGTAATCGGACCTTCAAATCGCCAAAAGTCCATACCTGAGTCAGGTAAAACGTCTTTTTCCTGGCGCACCAGCCCATGAAGCTGGCTGTGTTTAACTGTCACCCTTAGAATGTTCGTGCAGCGTGTCTGTGGCCTGAGGGGTTGGTATGCCCTTACAATGTTTGCGCAGATGGCCAGAGATGAGCAGTGAAAACAGTAAACAGGTCATACTGTTAGGTAATACGAGTGGAAGTGAAACACATACACACTTTGCCATGTGAGACGTCAGGTGGGGTTTCCCCCCCTCACACGCAGGTAACTTTCACTCTCTGTGCCTCACCCACTATTACCACACAATACACATACTCTCATACACATCCAGCTCATCCTCACTCTACCCTCCCTCACATCCAACCACCACTTACCCACTTCCTCACCCATATTCGCCACAGCTCTCTTTTACTAAAAGCGAGCTGGAGTTTGCCTTTTTCTTCTAAGAAAATCCACGGGGTGGGGGCGAACCAACACTACCGGCTCCGCTTCTTTTGCACATGGCCCTTTAAAAACCCAGGGAGCTGGCCCCGATCTCAGCTCCTCACCACCCTGCCCCTGCTGCCTGACTGGGACAGCTCTCCTTGCCCCAGTTCTGTCTTTTTACCTGGGGCTAGGGACTGTGGCGTGTCAGGGTCCAGCCCTGCTGGACAGCGGGATCTGCGACTGGGACAGTTTTGTTGTGGAATGGGAAGGGTTATATATATATATAAATGTCTGCATATAGGGCATGCTGTTCAGCCCTATTGACATGCATTTAATTGAGAGAGGAACGTGGGGAGGGGAAGGAGATGGACCTGTGCCAGAAAACGGATGAGATAAATACAGATGACTTTATATGTATGTACGTATGTACGTATGTAGTACGTATATGTGTATGTGTATATGTGTATGTGTATATGTGTATATATACACACACACATATACAGTAGCAGCATTAATATACATACACACGTATATTGGTCATCATCATACAGACATATATATACGACATATATATGTTGACAGCATATTGGCCATATATACATATATATATACATATATGTATATGTGTGTATGTGTATGTAATGTATATAAGTCATCTGTATATATGCTTGTGTGTGTATGTATGTATGTGTGTGTGTGCGCGTATGTGTGTGTGTGTGTGTGTGTGTGTGTGTGTGTGTGTGTGTGTGTGTGTGTGTGTGTGTGTGTGTGTGTGTGTGTGTGTGTGTGTGTGTGTGTGTGTGTGTGTGTGTAAAGTCATCTGTATAGATGTCATCTGTTTTCTGGCACAGGATCCATCTCCTTCCCCTCCCCACGTTCATCTCTCAATTAAATGCATGTCAGTAGGGCCGAACAGCATGCCCTATGCAGAGATGTTAAAAGTGACAAGCAGAACCTCTCTCCAGAAACCGAGCAGGGCGGGGTAGAGGAAACACCCTAGCCTTTTAACTTACCTCTCTTAATTAAGAAAAGCCTTCCCAAACCTTCGCCTTCCCCAAAAGGTGTGAGGATAAATGCTGCCTCAACTCTCCCACGTTGTAAACAAAACACAGCCCAATTAAAAGGAGGAAAACCAGAAGTTTGAACGATAGACCAAAAATGCCCATGTTCTAGTCAAGTAAGAGCCAGTCTGATTTCTCAGGGATTCTTCACACAGATACTGGCCGCCCAATCCCAGGTGCCTTTGAGAGCCCCTTGGCCCTGAACAGCCACAAGTAGATTGGAAATATATACCGGTAGTTGAAATGCAAGACTGGATCAAAATCACACATCGAAGCCAGCTGCTTTATCCAGCTCTCCCTTTCAGTTGCCGTCTACAGAACGCATCCTTGACCTTTTTCATCCCGTGGGCACCTTGGGAACTCTGGCACAGGCTGGTAGGCACAGCCAAAAAGAAATGGTTGCCACAGGAGGCGGAACCAACCACAAAATAGCGGCTTCGGGAGGCGGAGTCACACATACAGGTAGCCTAACTGCAGGGGGAAAGAGGGGCAATTATACACACACACGCACAGGAAAAGAGAGAATAAAACCAGCAGGCAGCTGTTGCTAAAACAACACTTTTAAAATTTGCAGTGATCGTATCTCCAGTGGCCCATTATAAGCCTTGGTGGGCAAGACCAGCCCGGCCACTTCCAAAAAGTTGGGACCAGGAAAAGTGTTGGCAAACCCCATATTGGGGACCCCTGAGCTACAGGTCCAGTCTCTGCCTTCCGCTGCCTCCGCATCAGAGATAATCAGAATTACCAGCTTGCTTGTGTCTTAATAATGTCATAGAGGACTTTGCAACCAGTAGTAGCCCAACCAACCGAGGCAGAGTGGGTTTCAGTAGCGCACAACCACATGGGGTCTTGCTCCTGCAAATCCACCCATGGCCTCTTCTGCAATCGCTCCTTTCATTCAGTAACCCTTTGCAGCCCGCTTCCTGCCAGTCTGCTACTTTAGCACAGAGAAGGAGCGCAGCTGGAACCGATTAGACAGGCCCCATAAGGCTGGCGAACTCTTACAGCCTCAACTATTTCCGTGTGACTTGAATGGCAACGGAGTCTACCAGGTGACTCACCTGTTCTCACGAAAGGTGTTCCCTGTGACTTCTGACAATGATTGAGGACTTTTTTTATCTGGAGCACCAGGGTAACATCTGCTCCCTTTACACTCTTAAAAGTTCGCTGGTGCTCTGGATGAGAAAAGAGGCCTCATGCATTGTTCTAAGTTTATTGCGTTTATTTTCAACTTCTGAACCTGCCCACCTGGCTTAAGGTAGGTAGCAATTTAAAAAAAGAAATAGTATGCAGGAGAATCCCCAAAGAATATAGTTTGCATAGTGCAGTGGTGGCGAACCTATGGCACGGGTGCCAGAGGTGGCACTCAGAGCCCTCTCTGTGGGCACGCACAGTGTCCCCCCCCCCCACATCTAGGCTGGGCCACTGGGCTTGATTATTAGCATTAAACCTAAGACCTAGTTTTGGGGAAGCAGTGTAGATAACCCTGTTAAACCCCACTGATTTTCATGCGAAGAACTAAAGTGCGATCCTTTACCTGGGAGTAAGCTCAGTTGCTGGCCAAGGGGCTTGCTTCTGAGTAAACCCTCCTAGGGTTGTGATTCACCCATTGGAAGAGTTGCACGGTTGCTTCAAAGCAAAGCCACCGACGACCACCAAGCTTACTCCCAAGTAACGCGCACCTTGGAGCCAACCGTTTTTTCCTAAACTAAAACCTCAGTATTCGGGTTAAATTGCTTTGTTGGCACTTTGTGATAAATAAGTGGGTTTGGGGTTGCAATTTGGGCACTCGGTCTCGAAAAGGTTCACCATCACTGGCATGGTGCTTCTAAGAAAAGTATTTGAGATACAAAGTTGCACAACAGACGGGCTAACACTGGCCTACTTTGCAGGGTGGTTGTAAAGATGACATGATACCGAAAAGCAGTCCAAGAGCTCAAGAAGGTGCTACGCAAATGGGTCAAGGTCACCGTTCTAGTGGGCAGTTAACCAGCTCAGTGTCGTTGCAAGAACAGAAGCAGCACCCACAGGCAGAGGAAAAGATGCCCGTATACAAAGTCACGGGATTCTGAAGGTCACAGAAAAATATCCCTTTATAAACTGGCCAGAAGGACAAAAAATTCCCCAAGTCTGCCTGATGAGAACAGAGCGTGCTCTGGAGGCACAAGATGTTGAGAGGACTTACCCTATTTCCCTGAATATAAGACATCCCCTGAAAATAAGACGTAGTAGAGGTTTTGCTGAAGTGCAAAATATAAGGCATCCCCCGAAAGTAAGACGTAGCAAAGTTTTTGTTTGGAAGCATGCCCGTCGAACAGGACACAGAAATATAAGACATAGCGCATCTTTGGGAGCAAAAATTAATATAAGACACTGTCTTATTTTTGAGGAAACACGGTAAATGCGCAGGGGTGAGGGCTGGCGGGCTGGGATTTATCCCTGCATGCCCTTGAGTTTAAAGAATCTTGGAAAAGGAGTGAATGGGTTTTCCAATTATCCCCTCACCCCGAACACAAGCCAGTTCCTTGAGGGCTCTCAGCTTGTAAAAGTATTAAAGGGGAAATGGTTTTGGACGGTGCTGGAAATCCATAGCAAGCGCCTTTTCCTCTCCCATCAGCTTAGAATGGTACCAGATGAAATCTGGGTCCTGGGTTCGAAAGTTGGCTGTTGCTCTAATAGTCAGTTCAACAGTTACTCTCTTTTTTTCTTGCATTTTCACCTTGCTGGCTTCCCCGCACGCCAAAGAGAAGAGTTTGGATTTATATCCCCCCTTTCTCTCCTGTAGGAGACTCAGAGGGGCTTACAGTCTCCTTTCCCTTCCCCCCTCACAACAAACACCCTGTGAGGTGGGTGGGGCTGAGAGAGCTCCAAAGAACTGTGACTAGCCCAAGATCACCAGCTGGCGTGTGTTGGAATGCACAAGCTAATCTGGTTCCCCAGATAAGCCTCCACAGCTCAAGTGGCAGAGCAGGGAATCAAACCCGGTTCTCCAGATTAGAGTGCACCTGCTCTTAACCATTACACCATTTCTCCCCAAATGAATCCGATTCAACTAAATCCCCTCTTTAGTGGAATTGGATTAATTTGGAGAGAAAGCCATGCTCTTCCATTGCTGAATTCCACACCCGCTCCTACCTCTAAGTTTGCTTGGGCAAGAGCCCCAAAAGAGAAACCTCACACTTCAGGTTCTTTTTCTAAGAAGCAAGAATATCTTGGTTTTCTTGTCCCCTTCTCAAAGATTTGCTCTGAAAACCCACCTAAGTATCATTTGAAGAATTAAAAAAAATTAAAACTCACTTCAAAAGACCAGCTGGACATCTCCAAAGGGCTGTTGTAATTCCACTGGTTCTTCCAACCTCAAGAAGGTATCCGATTCTCCCTTCAACCCAATCATTCTCTCCTGGGCTGGTTAAGGCAGGAAGACTGCCCTAGAAAAGGCTGTGAACGCAGCCAGGTATTCCACCTTGCCTGACAGAACTCTCTGACACATCTGCCCAGTAGGACGTTGGGCTTGATTATGTGAAGGTGCTTAACAAAAAGACACAACTACCCGCAGAGGAGCAGGGAACCTGTCATTAAGTCATTAGCATTAAGTAATTAGCACGAGGATCTGATGCGCTGCATCGTAAGTGCACCTGACAACAGATTGAGGAAGCCGGCCCACGTTCTGTAAGCAGGAGGAGAAGATTGTATGCCAGTGTGTTGTCGAAGGCTTTCACGGCCGGACTCCACTGGTTGTTGCGGGCTTTCCGGGCTGTGTGGCCGTGGTCTGGTAGATCTTGTTCCTAGGAACAAGACCTACCAGACAGAGGTGGGATCCAGCAGGTTCTCACAGGTTCCCGAGAGTAGGTTACTCATTATTTGTGTGTGCCGAGAGGGGGTTACTAATGGGTGATTTTGCCACGGGATTTTGGCCTTAGTTACGCCCCTCCTCTCAGCAGTAGCATGCAGAACTTGAAGTGGTCTAGCAGGAGGTGCACCGGCGTGCGTGGCAGCCTGCGCCTGTGTGCATTCGTTTCCCGCCAAAGGACCGGCGCAGTGGCTGCGTCCTTGCCACAGCCCCGCCCAGGAATGCCCTTTTTTTTTTTTTACCCCCGGAATGCCTCGACCATGCGCCCGCGATGCATTGCTCCGGCCTTTGCAGCCCCATTGGCGTCACGCCACAGTTTGAATCCCACCGCCATGGGAACCTGTTACTAAAATTTTTGGATCGCACCACTACTACCAGACCACGGTCACTGAGCCCGGAAAGCCCACAGCAAGCAACTGTATCCCAGGTTTTCCAAAATGTTTGTGCATTTGTGTGTGTGAGAGATAAAACTAACCCATGCCGAACAGCAGCAGAACATGTGGCGCAATCGGCCCTTACCTGGATACGTCGGGCCAGACTGATCTCAGAAGCTAAGCAGGGTTGGTTCTGGGTAGCTCTTGGATGAGAGACCCCTCAAGGAATAGCAGGAGCGTGAAATGGAGGCAGGCAATGGCAAATCCATCTAGCAACTTGTTAGTTTATTTGTTATTTAACTCTGGTGAAGGGTTTTCCTTGTGTTCTTTATGTTTTTCGGGTGTTATTTTCGCTCCTTCCCTGGATATTTCCCATTAGAGTTTGAATTTTATTAAGGATGGAAAGGAGATTTAAATGTAAAACTCTAATGATAGTGTCATTTGTTGCTGCTTTATAAGTCCTGTTTTAACTATGATGTGGCCTGCCCGGAGCCCAGCTTTGGTTTGGGAAAGGGAGGGTTACAAATTAATGAAATAAAATGGATATCTCTTGCCTTGAAAACGGTCCATTGGTTACTTACCGAGAAGGGTCCTTCTACTGGGCGTTGGAAGGACGTCTTGAATGGGTGTTTCCCAACCCGTTCTCAGGGAGGCAGGATGTAGTTTTTCATCACTTCCTGTGAACTGCTTGGTCACCCAATTCTCCAGTAGATGACTGACGAGAGCAGTGAGAGCCACTAAGGCATAGTATAATAGTAACAGGAAGCGACTAAACAACGAATAAACTTATAACACGTCAACGTGACAACAGTGAAAGGACAGGCTCTGCGCTAACTTTTTGAAGAATATGTACAATGTAGGAATCCATCATCGAGGGGGGATAATGCTGATCCAGGAGGTTAAGACGTCCTTCCAAGCGCCCAGTAGAAGGACTCCTTCTCGGCATTAAGTAACCAATGGACCAGGTTTCTACTGGACGTGGAAGGATCGCCTTTGAATGGGAACTCCCAAGAGCAGTCCCAAGATGGGTGGGTCAGATCACTCCCCGATGATAGCCGTGTTCCAGCACTGCGCGCTTACCAAAGGTGGCCTCTGATGCTGCTAAGGAGTGAAGTTTGTAGTGCCTGACAAAGGTTGATACTCGAAAGACCAAGTGGCAGCCCTACATGATGTCCTTATAAGGGGAACTCTGTTTCCTGAAGGCGGGCAAGTATGGCATACATGCGCTACTGCGGATGGAGTGAAGCAGTGATCCCCATGCTTGAGGAGAGTGATGGTTCGATGCCTTGTAAGCTTCAATGATGCAAGCTCTTTGATAGATTTCTGCTGATGGCTGCCTTTGGTCATGCGTCCCCGGTTGGGGGGGGAAAACATTGATAAGAAGAGGCTATGTGGACACGCGAATGGACTCCTGTCCTAACTATGAAGAGCTTTTAGAGCTCTACGGACGTTCAAGTTGTGCCACAGTTTTTCAGTTGGAGTGTGGGGACGGAGTTGCACAAAAGGATGGTATGACTATTTGTTGGAGACAGGTGAAACTTCTGGAGTTGACTTTGGGCACGCATAGGGTGGGGTCCGGCCCGAGGACCACCCGGCCTTTGGTGAAAGATGCAGAATTCTGACTCTATGGAGAGGGCGTGAATTTCTGAAACTCTTCGGCTGATGTGTAATTGCTAGAAGAAAAGAACTTTCATTCAAGCACTCCACCTTCAGATGGATTGTCTGTATGGGCTCAAAGGGGGCTTTGGTAAGAGCCGATAGGGACCATGATGCAATCGGCCAAGTCGAGGAAACCTGTGAACAGTCAGGTGGCTGAATTTGTTTAACACTCTGCACAGGAATCTGATGACATCAGGATGTCTAGAGATGGGGTAGTCCTGAAAGGTTGGCAGGACCGCGGTTGAGGGGTCATGATCTGGTACTCAAGGTTGCGCTCCGTGAGAAGCCCTGGCTAAATCCATCCTGTAGGAACGACAAGATTTGGCGCGTAGGGTTGGCGCAAGGGGGTCGAAGATTTCCTTCCGCGACCATCTCACGAAGGCCTTCCACGATGAGTTGTAAAATGTTCTTGGGTGGAAGTCCTTCTGGATGCTAGAATGGTGCTGGAAACTAGTTCAGAGTAACCTCTTTACTCCTTAGGAGTGTTCCCTTTCAAGCGCCATGCGGTCAGCTTCTGTACTGCACTGTGGTTTGGGGGTGGGCGATTGGACCCTGCGCTAGCATGTGTCCGGTGGTGTGGGAAGTTGAAGGCTCGAGGATGCCATCTCCAGGATTGATGATAGCCAGGGACGGCCCGAGTGGGCCAATTTGGGAGCTTGACTAGTATCACGTCCGGGCCTGTTCTGCTGGCCTATTTTCCTCAAGACTTTGGGAATGACTGGAAGAGGAGGGAAGGCATATAGCTCTTGGGTCTTTGGCCATGGTGTTGCTTAGCAGCTGATCCACTCCTGGATGCTCTGGGGTGGAAAAGACAGCGTGCGGACATGAACTGGGGAGTTTGATGGTTTTCTGCTGATGCAAAGAGGTCTGACATTGTAGAGGTAACTCCAGCTCTCCGCATAATCCACTGGAAGATGGTGGCTGGTTTCAGCATTCCCATTCTGCTTCATGCGATGGATTTTCTGTTTAGCCAATCGGGCCGTGACATTCCAACTTCTGGCCTCTGATGTGTTCCGGGCTGAGATGGATAGCAGGTGATTCTCGTTGGCACCAGGAGAGTGGATCCGAAACTTCCGGTGCATTTGTGTTGACCTGGACCCCCCTTGATTGTTGAGGTACTTTGGCCGTGGTGTTGTCCGTGCGAACTAGGACATGTTTCCCCTGAAGAGCTGTTTGGAAGTGAAGGAGGCGCTGAAAATGGACCTTGTCTCCAGGATGTTGATGGTCAGTAGGGACTCTTCCTCTGTCCAGAGACCTTGGGCTACCTGGGTTCCCAGGGTTGCTCCCCATCCTCTGAGGCTGGCGCCGGTGATTAGTTGACTCCTGTCTGAGTGGGAGATAAACTTTGCCTTTGGAGAGGTTGAGTCTGTTGGTCCACCATCTGAGCTCCTTCTTTAGCCGTGGGGGTAGCCTCACAGTTCGATCTTGCTTCATTATGATCTGGTATTGGAATGGGCGCAGAAAAATTTGCAGGGTCTTGCGTGGAATCTGGCCCATTGGAGCATGTCGAAAACGGACACCATCAATCCCATCAGGCTCGCCAAGAGAAGGAGGGAGGCTGTTCCCCTGGAGATGATGGAGGTCACGGTCTGTTGGAAGCGATGCACCTTGGTCGCTGGGATGAAGAGGGAATTTAGTGTTGTATCGATGAGAGCCCTAAGTGCTCCATGGTTTGAGATGGAAGGATCGTGCTCTTTTCCAAGTTGACTATGAACTGCGGGTTCTGAAGAACCTGTTGAGCGGTCTGGACGCCCTGGGTCGCTTGCTGGGCCGTTCCCGGCGAATCAGGATGTCGCCGAGATATGGGTATGCATGGACCTTCTGTTGTCGCAGTGCTGTGATGGGGCATAGAAGGATTTTTGAGAAAACGCTGGGCGCTGTGGCTAATCCCGAATGGGAGAGCCCTGAACTGGAACTGCTGCTGGCCTTATCGCTAAGCGTTTAGGAATTTTTGTGTGTGTGGTGGATCGGGATGTGTAGATATGCTTCGGTTAGATCCAAGGAGGTCAGGAAATCTCCGGGTCTGAGATTTTCTACTATTGATCGAAGAGTTTCCATCCTGAACCGGTGGAGTTGCAGGTGTTGATTGATGAACTTTAGGTTCAGGGATTGCCCGCCAGTCTCCGGCGCGCTTTGGGCACAGTGAAAAAGTGAGAGAAAACACCCGAGGATCTCTCCGATTTGGGCACTGGCTCTATCGCCCTGATGCTGAGCAGATGTTGAATAGCGCATCTCGCTCTCTGTGCTTTGACTATGCTGGCGTTGACTGGGAAGGCCCGAAAGCGTTGGGGGGGGAAGGCGTGCACTGGATTGAGTACCCTGAGTGTATGACCTCCTGGGACCACCGATCTACGTGGGTCTCCTTTCCATTGTTGTTTGAAGACCTGAAGGCGACCTCCCTACTGGGATGTGCAGGTAGTCATTGCTTGGCTGGATTATCGCTGCGGAAGGTCTTGCCCGATTTGGTATTGCTGTTGTTGTTGCGAAAGGAACTGTTGAAGTTTCCCGTGCGTTTAGTAAAACCTTGCTTGGCTTGCCAACGGTTACCGCCTGGGTTGAACCTAGGAAGCGTTTTGTGTGACCTGAAACTGGTGTGGGTTTCGGAGCTTTGACCTGAATGGTCTGGTCTGATGGACTTGGGCATGGCTTTGTTGTCTTTAGTCTGGATGAGTACTTGTTCTAGCTCTTGTCCGAAGAGCCGCATTTCACCCTGAAAGGAATAGCCTGCCACCAGGGTGTTTAGACAGCATGTCAGCGGGCCAGGCTCTAAGCCATGCGTGTCTTCTGGCCACTACGCTTGTTGGCCATGATTTTGGCCGTGAGGAGGAGTCCTTCATGATTGAGTCAGCTAAATAAGATGAAGTCTGTAGAATTCTTTCCACCCCCTCTCTGATGGCTTTGGATTCTGGGGCATGCATATCCAGGATTCTACGCAGCCAAACAATAGATCCCCTGGCCAGGGTGGCCGAAGAAAGGAGGAGTTTGGTTAAGGCTGCCAGGCTATCGTGGGCTTTCCTAAGAATGGCTTCGCACGCTTGTCTAGTTGGTCTTAATGGTGCCTACCCCTGCCTTTAGAGACTAAGCCCCCCTGACTGCAGGGCGGCGACGGGGGCGTCGACCGGGGGGAATTTGAGTATGTTGGTGACGTACTCTGGGACAGGGTATAATTTTTTAAATGATGAGGAGAGGTTTTTGGCCGAGGTGGGGAAGCCCACTCTCTGAGAATGCCCCGGTGGAAGAATCTCGAACTGGCAAGAAACTGGGGTGCGGTCCTTGTTGTGGAAAAATTTCCTTCCTCCCTTTAGGGACACCCTTAAGGGGTTTGCCCTCGTTGGGTGTGGGTACGGGGTCTACCGCGTCAGAGGAATCCCTGAGATCTAATGCGGCAATGGCTTTGGAGATGAGGTTGGAGATATTTTCTGCATTGAAGAATTTGGAGGGTTGCTCTGTAGCATCAGATTCTGCCTCTTCAGGTTCAGAGAAATGCTCAGATTCCTCCTCTGACCCCTCTCCGCTAGCTTGTTCCTCATCAGTCTCCCCTGGAAACGTTATGGGTTTCCTATGTTTAGATCTGCCCCTCCTATTGGGGTCTATGGGGGAGGTAGAGCGATTAGAGGGGGACGGGGAACGCCTCCTCCTTCTTGACCCATGTTCCTTCCTATGGTAGGTCTGGATTTCCTCCCTCATGGCTTTTCTGAACAGATTAACCAGTTGATTTGGGGAGGCATCTTGCCAAGAATTGGGGTTGTGGGCAGAATAGGACTCCAGGCCCCTCTCCCTTCCCCCCTTACCGCGGGTGCGCTCTTGCCTGGTGGAGAAGGCATCGCTCTCCTCTCCTTCCTCATCTGTGGAATCAGCTGTGCGCGCCAGGCTGCGTGCGTCCGCGGCGGCGTCTTCCGATGCCGAAGGCATAGGAGGGGCTGAGGCATCCGCCTGTGAAGAGGAGGCTCCCGGGTCCTCGGCAAGCTCAACGGCCCCCGAGGGGGAAGGAGGATGCCGGTGCTGGCCAGAAGAGACCCGCGCGGGAGAACCGCCCTCCGCTGGAGGCTGGGCTCACCGCCTCCGCGTCCGGCCTGACGCCGGGCCGTCCGTTCTGCCGGGCCGCGGCTCCTCCGCCGCTTCTTGTGTTGCGGCTGAGAGGTTTCTCCCCTCGGGGGGAGAGGCTGTTTTCCTTTCCCTTCTTTGTTTTTGATGCGGGAGGAAGCCCTGGTATTTTCTGCCGACGATTTGGAGAAGATCTCCCTGGGTGGGGAGAAGCGGTCGGCCATTTTGGGCTCCCTTTTGGCGGGAAGAAGTCTGGGTAGACCAGGACTCTTCCCGGAGAAAAATGGAGAAAACGAAGGGAAAGGGGCAAGATAGGAGACAGAAAGGCTTAGGCAGATGAGACACGACAAGGACAGACACTACAGAAATCAAGACAGAAATTTTTGCAGAGCCTCAAAAAGTTGCTGCTCTCCCTGTTAGGCAGGGAATTAAACTGGAGAATTGGGTGACCAAGCAGTTCACAGGAAGTGATGAAAAACTACATCCTGCCTCCCTGAGAACGGGTTGGGAAACACCCATTCAAGACGTCCTTCCACGTCCAGTAGAACTACTGGGTTGCCATAAGTCAGTTGTTACTTGATGGCAAAAAAACCCCCACACACCCCAAAACCGTAAACAGAGTCACACCCTGAGCTGTGGAGGCTTATCTGGGGAATTCAGATTAGCCTGTACACTCCCACACATGCCAGCTGGGTGACCTTGGGCTAGTCACAGCTTCCCGGAGCTCTCTCAGCCCCACCCACCTCGCAGGGTGTTTGTTGTGAGGGGGGAAGGGCAAGGAGATTGTCAGCCCCTTTGAGACTCCTGCAGGAGAGAAAGGGGGGATATAAATCCATAAGAACATAAGAACAAGCCAGCTGGATCAGACCAGAGTCCATCTAGTCCAGCTCTCTGCTCCTCGCAGTGGCCCACCAGGTGCCTTTGCGAGCTCACATGCAGGATGTGAAAGCAAGGGCCTTCTGCGGCTGTTGCTCCAGAGCACCTGGACTATTAAGGCATTTGCAATCTCAGATCAAAGAGGATCAAGATTGGTAGCCATAGATCGACTTCTCCTCCATAAATCTGTCCAAGCCTCTTTTAAAGCTACCCAGGTGAGTGGCCATCACCACCTCCTGTGGCAGCACATTCCAAACAGCAATCACACATTGCATGAAGAAGCGTTTCCTTTTATTAGTCCTAATTCTTCCCCCCAGCATTTTCAATGAATGCCCCCTGGTTCTAGTATTGTGAGAAAGAGAGAAAAATGTCTCTCTGTCCACATTTTCTACCCCATGCACAATTTGATAGACTTCAATCGTATCCCCCCTCAGACGTCTCCTCTCCAAACCAAAGAGTCCCAAATGCTGCAGCCTCTCTTCTTCTTCTTCAAACTCTTCTTCTAACTCAATTGACTTCGATGAATTTAGCAAAGGTGTAAATCTGCTTAGGACTGCACTGTGAACTACTCTGACGTAGCCATTTTCCCTCCGTGATGGACAGGCAAACAGGAAGTAATTGAGGCCCCAGAGGATCACTGGCAACCGTGTCCAGTGCCTGAGTCGTGGCGGGCAGGTGACGCTTTTCTGCTTCAAGGCAAACACGGGCAGGTGTGATAAGGAATTCCCTACAAGCCTGCTCATTAAAACAACTCCCACGGGGCAATGTCGCTCACAGGGTTGTGTCAGAAAATGATACCGAAAGGCAAGCTCATTCATAAAAGTGTAGAAATACGAAGCGGGAAGGGATCTCCAGGGTCATCCAGTCTGACCCCCTGCACAGCACAGGAAATCCATCGCTACTATCCCTCCTTACTCCCCCGGTGACCCCTGCTCTCTGCTCAGAAGAAGGCAAAACGCCTCCAGGATCCCTGGCATGCAGGAACATTCCTTCCAGGCCCCAAAGTGGAAAACTGGCATTACCCCAGGCATGTAAGAGAGGGCCGCGTGAGATGGGCGCTGACATATCCTTTTCTGCCTGCCCTCTCATCATCTGCCGACGTTTGCAGAATCAGCCTTGCTCTCCAATGGCCATGTGGCCTCTGCTACAAGACCTCCAAAGGAGAGCCCAGCCCTTCCCGAGGAAGCCTGTTCTCTCAAGGGAGGGGGGGCGGAGTTGGTTAAGAACATAAGAACTAGCCTGCTGGATCAGACCAGAGTCCATCTAGTCCAGCTCTCTGCTACTCGCAGCGGCCCACCAGGTGCCTTTGGGAGCTCACAGGCAGGAGGTGAAAGCAATGGCCTTAAGAACATAAGAACTAGCCTGCTGGATCAGACCAGAGTCCATCTAGTCCAGCTCTCTGCTACTCGCAGTGGCCCACCAGGTGCCTTTGGGAGCTCCCAGGCAGGAGGTGAAAGCAATGGCCTTAAGAACATAAGAACTAGCCTGCTGGATCAGACCAGAGTCCATCTAGTCCAGCTCTCTGCTACTTGCAGTGGCCCACCAGGTGCCTTTGGGAGCTCACAGGCAGGAGGTGAAAGCAATAGCCTTAAGAACATAAGAAAGAGCCTGCTGGATCACACCAGAGTCCACCTAGTCCAGCTCTCTGCTACTCGCAGTGGCCCACCAGGTGCCTTTGGGAGCTCACATGCAGGAGGTGAAAGCAATGGCCTTAAGAACATAAGAACTAGCCTGCTGGATCAGACCAGAGTCCATCTAGTCCAGCTCTCTGCTACTCGCAGTGGCCCACCAGGTGCCTTTGGGAGCTCACAGGCAGGAGGTGAAAGCAATGGCCTTCTGCTGCTGCTGCTCCTGAGCACCTGGTCTGCTAAGGCATTTGCAATCTCAGATCAAGGAGGATCAAGATTGGTACCCATGTAGATCGACTTCTCCTAACGTTTCGCCTGCATCCGTGGCCGGCATCTTCGGAGGTGTGTCACAGGGAGAAGTGACTTCCCTCTGTGATACACCTCTGAAGATGGCAGCCCCAGGTGCAGGCAAAACGTTCGGAACAAGATCTACCAGACCACGGCCATGCAGCTCGGAAAACCCACCACAACCAGTGGAGTCCGGCCGTGAAAGCCTTCGACAATCCCTTGATGTGCTTGGGGAAACTAGCAAAGGGTAAAATTTTAAAGGAAAGACATAAGAAAAAGGCGCCTGTAGTCTGAACTGATACAGTTCATTACATTGCAGTGGAATTCCGCCACATTGTCCTTCCTCTCATAGGGACCAGGCCAGAGTTAACATGGAAAGGGGGCATGGCTCAGCAGGTAGGTGATAAGAAAGATCTTTGTCTGAGACCCTGGAGAGGAGCTGCCTGCCTGAGTAGGCAATACGGACCTTGAGGGACCAAAGATTTGATTCAGCAGAAGGCTTCTTCTGTGGGCGTTTCTCCACTCTAAAAATAACGTGGAGACTTACCGGTTTCGCCTGCTGCGGGACCTTTTCAGCCCGGGGTCGTGTTCCCCACCGCAGCTTCCGCCCCTTCCTAAATGAGCGATGGCAGCCGCGCAGCAGCCAGGCAGGACTCCCCACGATCCGTTCAGGGGGTGTCCTGATTGGCTGCTGTGTTCGCGGTTTTCCCGCCGCCTGATGACGTGGACCCTCCCGTCCAATCAGGGCACGGCGGGGCGTTCGTGATGCGGCAGGATTTTTTAAAAAAATTTTCAACTGGACGAATCCTCGACTATTTGTGGACACATCTTGTCGACATCTTGTCCACAAATAGTCGAGGATTCGTCCAGTTGAAAATTTAAATTCCCGCCGCATCACGAACGCCCCGCCGTGCCCTGATTGGACGGGAGGGTCCACGTCATCAGGCGGCGGGAAAATGGAAACCGGAGTAACCACCCGGCCTTCCCCAAAAGGCTCTGTTCAAAAGAGGAGCCGAAATGACGCGCGCTGAGGGGGCGCGAGAGGGGCAGAATCGTGGGGAGTGCCGCTGGACCCCGCGCTAATTGGCAAGAGTAGCGCGCAACAAAAGGTGAGTGGGGAAATGGCCTATGAGTTCAACAGTGCATATGGCGTAGTGGTTAAGAGCAGGTGCACTCTTATCTGGAGGAACCGGGTTTGATTCCCAGCTCTGCCGCTTGAGTTGTGGAGGCTGATCTGGGGGATTCAGATTAGCCTGTGCACTCCCACACACACCAGCTGGGTGACCTTGGGCGAGTCACAGTCCTTCGGAGCTCTCTCAGCCCTTTTGAGTCTCCTACAGGAGAGAAAGGGGGGATATAAATCCAAACTCTTCTATTGCAGGTGGATGTTTTAACCATTTCCACTTCCTTGTCGCCAGGTTTGGGGAACTGCAACTAGCACAACCCCCCACCTCACCTCGGGCAAAGGTGACCCCTCTCAAAATGCTGTGTCTAGACAGCACAAGTTTTGGGAAAATTACAAGTTGCAAGTCTTTGTTACGAGTTCTAACGCCAGCAGGAAACCAGCCAACGTGGCCCATTTGACCACATTACTTACGGCTAGAATTTGTGTTTTTTTTCCGCATTCCACAGTAAGAGATATTTATGGTCCTGTCAAAACCGCAAAGCCCCATTCTTGTAAACGGACAAAAGGGGCCCGCTGGCTGCTGCAGTGTATACAGGCAGTCTGGAAGACGGCACTTTATTAGACGGATGGGATATCCCCGCAGTCAAAATGGGCTGCACAAACAGACGCGTTCTTTCGACCATTCATTTAGCCTCCCTCCCCGAAACCCTAAGTAAGAGGCCTCCGCTAACGCCGACTGAAACATCAACATTCAAGATGGATGAAAGCAAAGAAATCCGAACGAGGGTCTTTTCATTCCCTGTGTTAATGCAAAGGGCTTTGTACTAAACCTTCACTGTAAAAACAAGGTTCGCCAGGAAGAAAGGCGGGTGGGGTGCGGAGCAAATGTAAAGCTATTAAACATTCTTGATGCTAAACTTCTATGCTAACCATAACGGCCGTGGTTATTTTCTCCGAGATCTGGGTGGTCTCGTCGGCGGCTCATCTGCAATTTACTCATTCCCTCCCAGTTCAAAATCCATTTGTCTTTCATGACGGGCCAAGATAATTACTCAGTTCGCATTGCTGCTCCTGATCAGGATTATTACAGTTATGGATCCAGAGCAAATGGGATCCTAAAGAGACAGGCAGCCGTGAGGAGCAGAATCTGTCAGGGGATAGAACAGCAATGGCGAACCTTTTCAAGACCGAGTGCCCAAACTGCAACCCAAAACCCACTTATTTATAGCAAAGTGCCAACATGACAATTTAACCTGAATACTGAGGTTTTAGTATAGAAAAACGGTTGGCTCCAAGGCGCGCATTACTCGGGAGTAAGCTTGGTGGTAGTCAGTGGCTTTCCTTTGAAGCAACTGTGCAACGCTTCGAACGGGTGAATCACGACCCTAGGAGGGTTTACTCAGAAGCAAGCCCCATTGCCAGCAACCGAGCTTACTCCCAGGTAAAGGATCACGCTTTAGTTCTTCCCATGAAAATCAGTAGGGTTTAGCAACGCTTAACAAGGTTACCTACACTGCTTCCCCAAAACTAGGTCTTAGGTTTAATGCTAATAATCTCCCTGAAATAATTACACTGTTATCACAGGATGAACTCTGAACGCGTGCCCACAGAGAGGGCTCTGAGTGCCACCTCTGGCACCCGTGCCATAGGTTCGCCACCACTGGGATAGAATGAGGAGGCCCAGATTCCTCAAAAGGTGGTGAATCCCGACACCGAGTGGTCTGACCAAACA
The DNA here is from genome assembly GCF_021028975.2 of Sphaerodactylus townsendi. NCBI lineage: Eukaryota > Metazoa > Chordata > Lepidosauria > Squamata > Sphaerodactylidae > Sphaerodactylus > Sphaerodactylus townsendi. The sequence continues at coordinate 7,188,967 of NC_059430.1, read as the reverse complement.
AGCGTACCATTTGAAGGCCAAAAGTTAAGCAATATCTTTCAGTAAGACCTCCCCAAAATAACACGGACCGACCCTTGGCCCACCATAGTAGTCTACTCAGACTAGCAGTGGCTCCCCAAAGCAGGGGGTCCCAATCCTTTTCAAGACTGTGGGCATCTTCAGGATTCTGACACAGGGTGTGTGTGTGTGTGTGTGTGTGTGTGTGTGTGTGTGTGTGTGTGTGTGTGTGTGTGTGTGTGTGTGTGTGTGTGTGTGTGTGTGTGTGTGTGTGTGTGAGAGAGAGAGAGAGAGAGAGAGAGAGAGAGAGAGAGCGACCACAAAATGGCCGCCTCAGGAAGCAGAGAGAGAGAGAGAGAGTGCTGTAAAAAAATAAACCTGGATAAAGGACAGGGAGGAGAAGAAATGGAGGAGGAGGAGGAGGAGGAGGAGGAGTTTGGATTTATACCCCGCTTTTTTCAATTGCAAGGAGTGCCAAAGTGGCTTACAAACTCCTTTCCCTTCCTCTCCCCACAACAGGCACCTTGTGAGGTAGCTGGGGCTGGAAGAGTTCTGAGAGAACTGTGACTGGTGCAAGGTCACCCAGCAGGACTGCAGGAGCAGGCAAACAAACCCAGCTCAATCGATAAGAGTCTGCCACTGATCTGGAGGAGTGGGGAATCAAACCTGGTTCCCCGCCACTCTTAACCGCTATGCGACACGACCCTGGAACTGAAACCAGGATGTTTGCAGGCCAAGCAGACGCTTTAACATAGCCGGCTGTAGAATTAATCAGATTAGGTGTTGCTGTGTTTTGCTCGTCACGCTAAAGGTCTTCTGGGACGAAGAAGGGGAAAAACGGCAGGTCTCCTTTTGGGAATATAGAAGCTAGCAGTGAGCCAAATGTCTTTCCAGCTGCAGAAAGAATACACAGGTCATTAGAACCTGGAGCAGCAGTGGCGTAGGAGGTTAAGAGGCGAGCTCGTGTATCTAATCTGGAGAAACCGGGTTTGATTCCCCGCTCTGCCGCCTGAGCTGTGGAGGCTTATCTGGGGAATTCAGATTAGCCTGTGCACTCCCACACACGCCAGCTGGGTGACCTTGGGCTAGTCACAGTTTCTCGGAGCTCTCTCAGCCCCACCTACCTCACAGGGTGTTTGTTGGGAGGGGGGAAGGGCAAGGAGATTGTCAGCCCCTTTGAGTCTCCTGCAGGAGAGAAAGGGGGGGATATAAATCCAAACTCCTCCTACTCTTCTTCTTCTTCTTCTTCTTCTTCTTCTTCTTCTTCTTCTTCTTCTTCTTCTTCTTCTTCTTCTTCTTCTTCTTCTTCTTCAAACCAGGGCACAGGACAGGAGGCCTGATAGGCAAAAACCAACGACTGATTCAGATCATACCAATCAAGGGAGTCAAACTGGACAGCACACCCAGCAGCTGGAGAGCAAGGAGCCCCCATAAGTGGTCCTGCTCCACCTCACCTGAAGAATGCCCCTCTGGTGACTAAAAACAGTTTCTCCCCAAACGGACAAATATTGCGGTTAACAGCCCTGGTTTGCAGACTTTTTTGGCTTATGTTACTTTATGCTTCGCTGCCAAGCAGTTGTTTATGCAGCCACAGCGACGGTTAAGCATTCCAAGGGCTGGCCAGTCAACGCAGTCCAACGTCCAATTCCCATTTGTGGCTGGGCAGATGGTTCTGGGAAACACCTAAAGCAGCAGTCCGGATTGTGGCTCCTGCGGGAAGCACAGCCCTGGCCAAGTGCTTTTAGAAAGCAGGTGGGCCTTTGGCCCAGCAGGTCTTCTGAGATGCGACTGGAGGTTTCGTTGACTGTGCGGAATTTTTTCAAAAGCTACTTTGCCGTTTCAGAGAACTGCATGGTATGGTGGGTAAGAGTGGGGGACTGTAATCTGGAGAACCGGGTTTAATTCCCCACTCCTCTACCTGAGTGGCTGAGGCTCATCTGGTGAACTAGATGTGTTTCCACACTCCTACATTCCTGCTGGGTGACCTTGGGCTAGTCACGGTTCTCTCTGAACTCTCTCAGCCCCACCTGCCTCACCAAGGTGTCTTCTATGGGAAGGGGATGGGAAAGGGGTTTGTAAGCCACTTTGAAACTCCTTGTGGTTGAGAAAAAGCAGGGTATAAATCCAACCTCTGTTTCTTCTACCCCGTCCGCACACGCAAAATAATGCGTTTTCAAACCACTTTCACAACTGTTTGCAAGTGGATTTTGCTATTCCACACAGCTTCAAAGAGCACTGAAAGCAGTTTGAAAGTGCATTATTCTGCATGTGCGGAATGAGCCACAGTGACTAAAGGTAAGCTGCAACAGCCGTTTTGTGACTCGTTCCATCTTCTGCAGCAACCATTTTGGGGCAGCCAGTTGTGGCTGTGACTCCGTGCCATGTCAAAATTCCAAACGGGCCAACAGGCTCAAAAGGGTTGGGGACCCCCTGCCCGAGAGGAAGTATAAAGGAAGCAGCTCCGGTCTTTTTTAGTTTCCCCTGCCCAGACTGGAAGCAAAGAAGGTCCAAAACCCTAGATCAAACAGGTGTCAAACTTGTGGTCCTCCAGATGTTATGGACTACAGTTCCCATCATCCCCTGCTAGCTGGCAGGGGATGATGGGAACTGTAGTCCATAACATTGGAGGGCCGCGAGTTCATCTCAAGCATTCGGCATTCAGATGTATTCTGCCTCTGAACATGGAGGCTCCATGCAGCTATCATGAACAATAACTGTTGAAAGATCTATCCCAGTGATAGCAAACCTTTTCGAGACCGCGTGCCCAAACTGCAACCCAGAACCCACTTATTTATCGCAAAGTGCCAACATGGCAATTTAACCTGAATACTGAGGTTTTAGTTTAGAAAAAATGGTTGGCTCCGAGGCATGCGTTACTCGGGAGTAAGCTTGGTGGTAGTCGGTGTCTTTGCTTTGAAGCAACCGTGCAACTCTTCCAATGGGTGAATCACGACCCTATTAGGGTTTACTCAGAAGCAAGCCCCATTGCCAGCAACCAAACTTACTCCCAGGTAAAGGATCACACTTTAGTTCTTCGCATGAAAATCAGTGAGGCTTAACAGGGTTACCGACGCTGCTTCCCCAAAACTAGGTCTTAGGTTTAATGCTAATAATCAAGCCCAGCGGCCCAGGCCAGCCTAGATGTGTGGGGGGGAGGGACTCTGTTTGCGCGTGCCCACAGAGAGGGCTCTGAGTGCCACCTCTGGCACCCGTGCCATAGGTTCGCCACCACTGATCTATCCTCTCCTATGAATTTGTCAAATCTCCCTTTAAATCCATCTGAGCCCTCACCCTATCCTGTGGCAGTCTCGTCCATCTGTTAATTAGCACATTGTGTAAAAAGAAAAGGGGGGGGGGGAAGAGAGCACTTTGTCCCAGACCCAAATCTGCTGCCAAATCATTCTGACCCCAGGTACTGTTGCCAAGAGAAGAAGAAAGTCTTCTGCCTGTCGGTTTTTTTTCATATTCTGAATTATTCCTACGCTATTCTTCTTGTGTTCGTCCTTTCTCGTTTTTTTCTTTAAGCTAATAAGGGCCAAACGCTGTAGCCGGTCCTTATAAGGCACTCTACGTTTTTTTAAAAAATCGTTTCGATAGCTTTTCACGGCACGTTCCAGATGCTCTGATTTGAGAACGAGCTTCCAAAGTCGTGACTGATGAAAGAACTCACAGTACAGCATTGGCGATAAATTCTGCAGTCGAGGTGTGGTTTGGCGGTCTCTTTCATTCCCAGGTTCCGTCTTTGGCAGGCGCTTCAGAAGAATTCTCCCCTGTGCGCCTTTTAAAGCCTGACCCGTCCCTTCCTTTTAGAAAAGCAGTGGTTTAATTGAAGCTCCAGAATTTGAAATCGTGGGTGTCAGCTCTCATTAGCTTAAATATTGGAAGGGGGGGGGGGGATCAGTCCCTGCCTGTAGTGACTCCAAAACTAATTATCTACTTGGAGAATCTGCCAGGCTGCATCTCTTGAGAACTCCCTTTTCCTCAAAGTTCTGTCCTTGTGCATTCCCTAAATGTTCAGAGAAAGAAGACTAGCTGAAGTACAGAACTTCCTAGCTGTTGCGCCCAGGACAACAGAAGGATTTCAGCTTAAGGGGAAGGGGCGGGGAGGGTTTTTGGTTTTTGGAAAACCTAGTTTTTTAGACTGCCTGGCTGAAAAGGGGGTGATGATAATAATTATATTCCGTCTCAGAAAAAGATGTTCGTATGGTCGGTTGAGGTGCGGTCGCCGAGGAAACGGTATGCTTCCGCATTGGAATATAGTCCCGAAAATATGGGAATTATCATTCGTTTTTACGCACTGCTTTTGTCGAAACTGTTATTTCGTGCATTATTGAACGTGGAACTTTGATACAAGAGAGTTTGTGGTTTATATTCAAACCCTAGGGGCCAGGCAGAGCATTCTACAACAAAGAAGGTCCAGCATGTTGAGTTCCGTGGTGGAGGAATATACAACCCTACTAACATCTTTTTCTGAGACAGACTATGGCAGTGATGGCGAACCTTTTCAAGGCCGAGCGTCCAAATTACAACCCAAAACCTACTTATTTAGCGCGAAGTGCCAACACAGTAATTTAACCTGAATACTGAGGTTTTTGTTTAGAAAAAACGGTTGGCTCCGAGGCATGCGTTACGCAGGAGTAAGCTTGGTGGTAGCTTCTGATGGCCACTGGAGATCTGTGTGGCTGTGCAGATTTTTTAAAACGTTGCTTTGGCAGTCCTCCCCACCCCCACCCCAGCATCTTCACAGTGTAGCTGAAGGTAACATATGGCAGCCATTTCTGTGGGCAGCCATGACTCCAGTAGCAGACAGTTTGGGGCTGCACCCACCGCACTGGGTCAGAATTCCAGAGGTGCCCACGGTCTCAAAAATGTTGGGCACTATTCTGAGACTGATGCCTTTCACCATAACAAGAGCCCTTTGGGGATTGGGCGGGATATAAATAATTAATAAGCAAGCAAGCAAGTCACCCTAAGGATTCCTTGAAAAGAAAAGTAGATAGAAGTTTCCTAAACAAAAAAAATGCTAACAAATATTAGGGGAGAAAAGTCAAGCACTGAGAAATAACTAATGCATGCTGAGTGCATACTGACCGGAGCTTAGACCCCTTCCGCACACACAAAATAATGCGTTTTCAAACCACTTTCACAACTGTTTGCAAGTGGATTTTGCTATTCTGCACAGCTTCAAAGAGCACTGAAAGCAGTTTGAAAGTGCATTATTCTGCATGTGCGTAATGAGCCATGGAATGGATAGACAAATTGTACCTCTTGGTCATCTATAATGATGAGAAGTTTAAGAGGTGACATGATAGTCCTGTTTAGATATTTGAAGGGATGTCATGTTGGTGAGGGAGCAAGCTTGTTTTCTGCTGCTCCGGAGACTGGGACCAGGAGTCACGGGTTCAAGGGGAAGGAAAACAGATTCCACCTAAACATCAGGAAAAACTTCCTGACAGTCAGGGCTGTTCGACATTGGAGTGCACTGCCTCGGAGTGTGATGGGGTCTCCTTCTTTGGAGGTTTTTAAAGAGAGGCTGGATGGCCATCTGTCAGGAGTGCTTTGACTCTGTGTTCCTGCATTGCGGGGGGTTGGACGTGATGGCCCTGGGGGTCTCTTCCAACTCTATGATTCTATGATAATCTCACATAAACGTTGCAAAAAATAAGAAAGGATCCAATAAAAGAAAGGACTCTCTGCTCTGTGCAGCTGGATGCCCCCTACCCAAGCCAAGTACGTTGATCAGGTACGTAAACCGAGCCCTCCCTTTCTTTCATGATCCCTGGCCATATGAAGCATAAGCACAAGCATTTTATTGTCATTGTGCACGCACAACGAAATTTACAGCAGCATTCCTCGATGCACACAATTTCAGACTCATACCCCACCCTCACTTTTCCCTTCCTCCACCCGTCCTACACAGCCCCAAACACATCAACACAAAGCCGTGGAGTCCAGCATAGCCACAGCTCTAGAGTAGAAGCTGTCTCTAAGCCTCTTGGTCCTAGCTTTGATAGACCTGTATCGTCTGCCGGGTGGTAACAGTTGAAAAAGAGAGTGTGCTGGATGAGACGGGTCTCTCGGAATATTTTGGGCTTTCTTTAGGCTTCGGGAATTATAGAGTTCTTCCAAGGAGGGGAGAGGGCAGCCGATAATCCTCTGTGCAGTAGTGATCACCCTTTAGAGCACCTTCCTATCTGCCACTGTGCAACTGGAGAACCATACACAGATGCAGTCGGTTAAGACACTCTCTATAGCACAGCGGTATGAATAGGAAAGCCCCAGGTCTGCAAACATTCAGGGAGCATTTCTTTCTCCACTGGGACATCTCTAAATTCCCAAGGCGCTTTAACACTGGCCAGATTCAATCTAATGCCTTCTATGCTGCTCTATGGCAGATATCAACAAATTGATAAACAGAGGAGGCTATGTCCATGCAATATGGGTCAGGTGGAGACACTCGATCATACCCTCTTTCATTGTGTAAGGTTTGCAAAAATCAGAATGTCACAATCTGCACTTATCCCATTTCTGTATAACAATCTAACTGATGCTCTTAAGATACCTATGCTTTTGAACAACATGGATCCCACAGTGTGAGAATGTAGCAAAATTTCTGCTAACAATAATAGACGTAAGTCTAGATGAATACCAACCAATGTCTATGTATTATGACCACATATAGCCAGCAGTAATTTTGCTAGCTTCTGTCAGTATCCGATGACGTTTAAGTGAGTTAACTTAGCTGAAGGAATGTCCTATAGTTACAGAAGGACCATGTATATATTTTAGTATTTAGTATTTTAGTACCAGTGTCTATAATTGTGAGCAATAATGGGCAAATTTTGTATGCTGATTTTGTATGTTTATTTTATGCCAATAAAGGCTTGTGACTAAAAGAATTCCCAAGGCGCCTGCGGGTTTAAAAAAAAAGGCAGGCCCCTGATTTTTATAATGGCTATGAGATCTATACATGATCTCGCCGAAATCTCTACTACAAGGCAGTCCCCAGTATTATTATTATTCATGCATTACAGATATGGGCTTAAGAAGAAATGAGCTTGCCAAAGGAATATGAGACAGAGGTGGGATTTAAACCAGGAACTTCCCAGGTTCAGATCCAGAGACCTTTATTAAGCATATACAACGCAGGGAGAGTGACGAGTAAATCCAGTCGAGAACAGCAAAAGTAATATGGGCCCTTTCCCCACTTACCCTTGTTGGAGGGTTGCTGTGCGCAATTCCCAGCGCGTGCAATACCTGGCGCGCGCCCCGGCTTCCCCACGGTCATCAAAAGGCGCCATTTGGAAAGGCGCCAGGAATTACGCATGCTGAGGGGGCGCGAGAGAGGCAGCGTCGGGGCGGCTGCGTTCTCGCCGCCCCTGAAGTGGGTAGTGCAGCCGGACCCCGCACTACTTTAGGAGAGTAGCGCGGGGCTTAAGGTAAGTGGGGAAAGGGCCATGGTCAGCAGCCAAGGGAACCTGATTCAAAACACGCAGCAAAAATTTGGCTACGATTTCCGTTATTTCAGCCTTGGGATTGTGGAGCAGGAAAATCGTCTTTGCGTTGATAGGAAGATCTGAGAATCCAACCGAGGTTAAGGCAGAGAAGTCCGGCCTAATGCTGTTATACTTGGAGCAGGAGAGCAAGATGTGTTCAAGGGAGTCAAAGAGCACAAAGAACACTGTTGATCTTGCCGAGGGATGTTTAAGAACCGGCCCTGAAGAAAAGACGACAGAAAGGAATTGCATCTCGCTCTTGAGAATGCCCATCTAACTTTCCACGTTATAGGTCAGTCTCTTTGCCACGGCAGTACAGCAGACAGACTTCGAAGTATCTGTACAATGATTTGTGAATTCTTGGAAATTTCGGGTGCTGAGGACACAATTAAACAGCAGAGAGTCAGGTTCTGCGCAGCGTTCTGCAGAACCAGAATAAAATCCGACGACGTAAAAATCTGCCACATTGGAAGAAAGCTCGGGTCAAAAAAAGTACACTATAGGACTCAGTGGTGGCGAACCTTTGGGACTCCAGATGTTATGGACTACAATTCCCATCAGCCCCTGCCAGCATGGGCTATAGGTATTTCCTACTACAAACTGTGGGGCGGTCGACTCTTTTTAAAAAAGCACAGATTATGCAGAGCTTTTCGGACAGCAGCCCAGGAAATGGAGGCCTATGAATCCCAGGTTATTGAAGTGACTCATGATGGCTTCATCGTACGGCTTGCAAGATACGGCGTTCTATCCCATCGGCTAGAGAGGCCATCGTAGCCCTGTTGCTAACAACACACTGGAATCCACCACACCTTCTGAACACACACGTTCAAGATTCTCCTGGAATGAGTCACTTGGCAAGACGCGATAGCAGAGTTAGCACCGCAGCAAGACAAACTTCACCTCTTCTTCTTTCGCAGGATTACTAGCTAAAGTACAGATCTATTTAAACTGTCGGGACTCCCACGCGAGGAACCACGGGAACTGTAGTTTTTGGACAACTGCTTGGAATTCTCTTCAGGGGGACAGGATGACTTACCACCAGCAGGGAAAGCCAAGTCCGGCATTGCAGCAACCAACGTCACTTCCAGCATGCACTGGAAGTGACATTGTTATATTGCTGGTGAGGCAGGACACTCTAGCTTCTGGACAAATACTCTATGGCAGAAACCTTTCTTAATACAGTATTTTTGTCCAAATACCAGAGCCCCCTGTGACACCAATGATGCAACGACACCAGTTCTGGTGCGCGCCTGAATTAACATCACTGCATTGCTGCAAGAGATCTCCTCTTCTGTTAACAGATAGGCACACGAACAGCCAAGGTGCAATCGAAGTTGAAGAGAAAAACTATCTAGTCCAGCATCCTAAGAACATCAGAAGAGTCACACTGGATCAGGCCAGTGGTCCATCTAGTCCAGCATCCTCTCTCCTACAATGGCCAACCAGTTTCTCTAATCCAATCCAATCCAAAAACCTTTATTAGGCATAAACCAGAAGTACCATACATTCTAAATACAAAAACAGGATCATTGTTATATATCATGTTAGAACATGGATTAAAAATGTAGCAACTGCTTCAGAAATTTCTACATTAGGGCTGTTCAATAGCTTAGACATTTTTAGTTTGTCTGAGAGAAACATAAATTCTAGAGGTAGTAAAGCTCCCAGATCGGTTCTAATATCATTATACCTCGAACAGTAAAGCAGGATATGAGGGATTGAGTCTATAGCATTGGGACAGTGCCGACAGCAACGCTCACTTTGTGGGATGTTAAGGAAACGACCTTGAAGATAGACAGAGGGGAATGAGTTGCCCCTCTTGTTCTTGGGTCACTGCACTCCATCTGCACTTATATAATGAACAAAGCTGTTCTAAGTATACAGCAGGAGCTAGATTTAGGGTGAACAGGAGCTTTGCAGTGTGCAGCACTCAGGAGCAAGATTGGTATTCCTGGTCGTACAGTCCTGATCTTTAGATGATGGTAAATTTCCATGGCGGTAAGCATATGAAGAGAAACTAATGAGAAACCCAAGGAGAAGATTTTTTTTCAATATGGAGCCACCACTTCGAAAGCTGAAGCTCCCTCATTTCTAGCAAAGATAAACTTTTTGGATCTGCGCAGAAGCATAGACGCAGCCAAAACTAAATGTTACAGCCCATGCTATAGTTTCTAATAAATGTTGCCCTGATTCCAGACAGAGGCACCCACCATAAGGGAGCCACAAATGTGGGGTGCCAAATATCTTATATAGGAAGTTTGATTGGATACGCTCCAGGTTCTTGTGCCAAGCTTGGATCCAAACAGGGATACCATACAATAGGTGCTGGACCACCTTGGCATTAAACACCTTCAGTGCTGCTGGAATAAACAGGGCATAAAGTCCAGTAACAGGGCATACATCTAAAAAATAGAAATCCACTTTTCCAGGGAATGTGCAGGGATGGAAGTAAGCGTAAGAAAACAGAAGGGCAACACGTGTTCCCAACCATGCTCCATTCATTAACTTTAAAGGACCATTGGAGGGGGGGGGGATCCCTTGCCAAACACTGTTATCATGCACACAACACAACATCAGTTGGCACAGACCAGCAGCAAATTAAAACACACACACACACACACACACACACACACACACACACACACACACACACACACACAGAGCTCCAATAAAAGAACAAACCCTTCCCTATTTTTATTTCCCTGGGGGGAGGGCAAATGTAATGAGTGAGTCAGTCTGAATGTCAGAGTCAAGTGGCAGGCATTTTTACAACTCGGCCAGAGTGACATCAGAGAGAAAAGTCAAGGAGCGGCAGAGCCTGAGCTTTTGAACATCAAACACATGATCTTCCGCCCTACTACCTTCAGAGGTTGGCAGGTGAACTTTGTTTACCCAGAGCCTTTGTCGCACGTCGCAGCTATAAGAGAGGCCGGAATGAGGTGCGCTTCAAGGGTGTGAGCCCTGAAGTATTGTGTGGCTGCAGACAAAATGCCTTCAAACAAATAATAAAATAAATATGAACTACTGACTGTAATTAGACACACCTTTTACAGCCAAACTTTGGCTACAACCACATAAAACGTGGTAATGTGACTTCTTGGCAAGATCAGGTTTAACTTTTCATGATCATGCACAAGTCAGTCCAGCTGGGTTCAGCACTCAGCTTCCAGCTGTGATGCCGAGCTGGTTATGTTGCCATACATAACATTTCGAGATTTTAAAAAAACGACAATGTATTTTAATTTTTTTCCTTTGAAAAGGTGTGGAGATTTCTTGTGGGTGTTCCCCCCAAGGCCTATGAAAGAGAAATATCAGTTTCCAGGAGATGCTGTAGATCATAGGTGTCAAACTCGCATCATGGTGGCAGGGGATGATGGGAACTGTAGTCCATAACATCTGGAGGGCCGCGAGTTTGACACGTGTGCTGTAGATCATTAATGATGTGTTGGACTTGAGCTGTGAGCTATAAGTGACAAGCGGCCGGTGTCCTGTTGTTAGCCCCTTTTCGCCTGTCATAGCAGGCTTCTCTGAGTACCAGTCTGACTCTCTCAACCCCACCAACCTCACAAGGTGTCTGTTGTGGGGTGAGGAAGGGAAAGGAACTTGTAAGCCATTTTGGCTCCTGATCTTAATGTCTGCTGGGGGTTATAATGGAAGAGGTGGTCATGCAAATATGTTGACTTGAATATGTAAACCTAGCCCTCTCTTTCTTTCATGACCCTAGTTCATCTTAACAGAAGAAAAGCCCCGGGCCTGCAAGCATTCAGGGAGCATTCCTTCCCCCATTGGGACATCTCTCCCATGACTGGTCTCCTGACCATGGCTAACAACTCTAGATCCTTTCAAGAGATACCAAGTAATTTTGCCAGCACTGACCAGTGGGTGGAGGAACGCTGGGGCTGAGCCTGTGATACACAGGCTGAGATGCCGGCTTGGCCACAGACTCAGTGGGTGGGCCCTGGGAAAGCTGAGCCTCTTAGGCCGCACTTCCCACCCATTAAATGGGAGCAGAGGCATCTTAGCTGCCCTGGAAAACTGCTCAGTTGTGTCGGGGAACAACGCGGTCCCATCCCGAGCCTTCAAGGCAGGGCAGACTCTTGAACCTTGACGAACACAACAGCCTTAGTTGCTGATAGCATCAGGGCAAACAGCTTCATTACCTTAAGATCGAGGCTACAAAGGCTGAGGACGTCGTCATCTTTCTCCCTCCGCTTCCTCTTCTGCAGAAAAGAAACACACAAAAGTTACGGAGCGTTAACAAATCTCATAAACAGACGGTCCCAACAAGAGCTTGATGAGAAACGGGAACTGTATTTCCCATTTGGGGCTAAACTGATTACGTAAGAAGAAGAATAGTAAGAATGCTAATTGGTTAATGATTAAGATATAAGAAACTGCTTATTGTTGGGTTTTATAACTGAAGGGTAGAAGGTAACGAATGTTCTCCTGGAACGATATTAGTGTTGTAACTTCGAGATATGTTACGAATCAATACATGTCCCGTTTAGGGGTAACTGTATTTTTTCTCTCTTTCCTTTTCTGTATTTCTTCTTTTTTGTTAATTATTTTGGAGAAAATTACCGTATATACTCGAGTATAAGCTGACCCGAATATAAGCCGAGGCACCTAATTTTACCACAAAAAACTGGGAAAACTTATTGACTCGAGTATAAGCCTAGGGTGGGAAATGCAGCAGCTACTGGTAAATTTCAAAAATAAAAATAGATACCAACAAAATTACATTAATTGAGGCCTCAGTAGGTTAAGTGTTTTTGAATATTTATTTCAAAGAAAAACAGAAAACTAGCTCTGTAAGTGGAAAAGAGGGTCAACAAAAACAATACGGTCTCAACAGTAACTTTAAAAGTGAAAAAACCTTAGCTCAATCAGCAACCAAGCTAAAGTACAAGAGTTAAAATCCTTCAAAACTGGATTCCTCATCATCATCTGTATGTCCAAACAGAGCTTCAGTTATAGCTGGTGTGAGGTTATCAGCATAGACCAGTGATGGCGAATCTTTGGCACTCCAGATGTTATGGACCACAATTCCCATCAGCCCCTGCCAGCATGGCCAATTGGCCATACTGGAAGGGGCTGATGGGAATTGTAGTCCATAACATCTGGAGTGCCAAAGGTTCGCCACCACGGGCATAGACAGTGTCATCATCACTGAGTTCAAAGTCATCACCATCACTGCTGTCGTTCTCATACAAAGTGCTGTCTTCACTGCCATCCATATCATTACTAACGCCACATTTCTTGAAGGCACTCACTTGAGTATAAGCCGAGGGGGCCCTTTTCAGCATTAAAAATGTGCTGAAAAACTCGGCTCATACACGAGTATATACGGTAATAAAAATATTATTTTAGAAAATTAAAGAGCGGACATTTTTGACTTTGACATCCCTGGCAGGGAAGCTGTTTTCACAAGCCAAGAAGGCGTTAATGCCTGCTAAGCACATGAGTCGAGGCAGTCCGCTGATCCTCCAAGGTCCGTATCGCCCACTCAGACTGGCAGCTGCTCTCCAGGGTCTCAAGGGGACGTTTCTCCACATCACCCACCAGTTAAGAGCAGCAGTGGTGTAGTGGTTAAGAGCAGGTGCACTCTAACCTGGAGAACCGGGTTTGATTCCCCGCTGTGCCGCTTGAGCTGTGGAGGCTTATCTGGGGAACCAGGTTAGCTTGTGCATTCCAACACACGCTAGTCACAGCTCTACGAAACTCTCTCAGCCCCCCCCCCCCCACCTCACAGGGTGTTTGTTGTGGGGCAGAGGAAAAGGGGAAAGAGATTGTAAGCCCCTTTGAGTCTCCTTACAGGAGAGAAAGGGAGGATATCAATCCAAACTACTACTACTCCTCTTCTTCTCCAGGGTCTTAAGGGGAGGTTTATCCACATCACCCACCAGATGATGGCATTCATTGAAAATGCTGGGGGGAAGAATTAGGACTAATCAAAGGAAACACTTCTTCACGCAACGTGTGATTGGTGTTTGGAATATGCTGCCACAGGAGGTGGTGATGGCTACTAACCTGGATAGCTTTAAAAAGGGCTTGGACGGATTTATGGAGAAGTCGATCTATGGCTACCAATCTTGATCCTCCTTGATCTCAGATTGCAAATGCCTTAGCAGACCAGGTGCTCAGGAGCAGCAGCAGCAGCAGGCCATTGCTCCCAAAGGCACCTGGTGGGCCACTGCGAGTAGCAGAGTGCTGGACTAGATGGACTCTGGTCTGATCCAGCAGGCTAGTTCTTATGTTCTTATGATTTTTTAACTAGTGTCAGGATTTGAACTCTGAACCTTTGCAGGCTCAGCAGATTCTCTACTGCAGAGCCACAGCCCCTCCCAGTTCTAAAATCAACCCCTGATTTTTACAACTGGAGATGTCAACAAGCAGAAGGGATTTCATTCTGGTGTTTAGTATCACTTGACAGACATAGGAGCAATGTGCCTCCTTTGGATTTCCACAGATTACGAGAGGAGGACAAAGGAAGAAACGGGGGGCAGGGGGTGGGGAGCTAGAAGGAAGGAGAAGGCCAGGCATTAATGTAGCCATTAGCATCTGGAATGCTTTCAAGAATGTACTTAAGGAAATGAGATACCTCTTCTGACTCCCAAACACTATTTTCTGTTTAGTGTCATTAAAAAATGTGCTTTGTGGGCTTCATGGTGGCGAGTTCTGAGTTCAACCAAACGGCCTTGAAATTAGCCGTTCACCTTCGACGGGTAAGCTTTGCCTGCAGGTGACCAGGTAGGACCCCTCAGGTAGCTACAGAGACAGGTGTTCACCTGCCAGACTCCTGCCCTCTGTTGATGCACGACTATGCGATCGCCGCTACATGTGTAGCACTCGGTACCCAGAGGTATTGCAGCAGGGCCCCCCGGCATGGTGCCCCCCGCCATCTTTTCTGGTACCCCCTCAAGTTTTTTGAGGAGGTGGATGTGCCAAGGAGGGCTTTTGCCCAGAAAAGCTTGTGACTTGCTGTGCAGATTTAAAAAACAACAACATTGCTGCCACCACAGCACAAGGATATTTAAATAAGTAAGCCTTTATTGGCATAGACAGCAGTACAACAATAATAAAAACAGATTAAAAAGCATATACAATACAGGATATACAATACAGGTCGAAGGAAATCTACTGGCATTTAGTAATTTCCAGGAGAAAGTCTGCCACTGTCATACAGAGAGAAGGATCAGGGTTGTCCAACAAGTAGTATAATCTAATTAAATCGGGGAGATCGGGTAAATGTAAAGGAGTAAGATTCACACACTTGGATCTGATTTCCTTGAATCTGAGACAGTGAAGTAATTGGTGGTCCAACTGAGCCATCGTTACATGGGCACAATCTTTTAGCCTTTTCTTGCTTATTAAATCTGCCATGTAACAAGGCAGAAGGCATAACATTAAACCTGACGAGCATTATGGCTCTCCTTTGAACAGGGTTTATTAAGCAATACAGGTAGTGTGCCAAGTGGCCCGGTTCAAATGGGAGTGAATAATACAGGGGGGAGCACGTTTTCTTGGCTGCGGTGATTAGGGTAGAGAACTCTCTATCCAATAGCTAACCTTTTAATTTCCTATAAGCTTCTGAAATGTAGTCCATGAACATCTGGAGGATGTTCAGTGTGTTACTGCAGTTAAGCTGTGGCAATCATTTTGTGACAAGCCATGTTGCGGTAGCCATTTTGTTCCTGTGCCCACCATGGCATGGGTTTGCCCTAAGCCGGGGCCCACTTTCCAGTAACGTAGGGAGAAACAGGATCCTTGTTCCAGATACTCTCAAACAGCTGAGTTTTTAAGCTTTTATTAAAAAGAAAGAAAGTAAAAGAAATACAAACAAGTTTCTCTCTGAGCTTCATATAGTTCCAAATAGAAAAAGGCAATATAGTTAAAGGCATGAATTGACTCTCAGAATGAATCTTAGAATGAATCTGAAGTCTCTCTCTAGCCTCATGTCAGGGTTTTTATGGCATCTTCCCCCCTCGTCCAGGAAGAGAGAGGGGTAATCAAGACCTATCTGTCAGGTCCTAGGATGCGGCCTTGTGACATTCAATTTCCGTTTATGTAAACACAAACACAGTTTACAACTTTAATGAGGAGCAAGAGGTTGTGTTGTTTATGATCTAGCAATACCAAGAAGGACCAAATGTTTGCCATGTTGGATTAATGATTTCCAAGTAGACTTAAAGGAATGAACACCCTTTCTTCACACCAATTCCAGATGTGCTCGTGGGCTCAAAAGAGACTGGGGGTCCTGGCACTGCAACATAAAAAGAGTCCTGCTGGGTCAGAGCCGTGGTCCACGTGGATCAGATTCCTGCCTCTAACACAGGGCCCGGCCAGCTGCCAAAGAGTGCCAAAAACAGGGCAGAGAAGCCAATTCTTTCTCACCTCATGCGGAGCCTCCGCAGTAAATCCCTGTTCAGCACAAGGCACTGTTATGGTGGCTGGCATGTGACATTCAAATGTAAGGACCCAGGTCTAAGACCCAACAGGACTCTCCAAGCCTTACTGGCATAGGTACATGCTATACCAGCATTGTGCAGTGGTTCATGTGCTGGACTAGACTCTGGAAGGCCTGCGTTCGAATCCCTATTTGACCACAGACGCTCACTGGGTGACTTTGAACCAGTCAGCCAAACTTACACCACAGGGTTGACGTGGGGATAAAACAGAGAAAGGGGAGGGGGGAGATGATGAAAGTTGCTCTGGGCCCCCGCTGAGGAGAAAGGCAGATAATCAATGAAGTTGAAAATGCTGGGGGGAAGAAAATGCATTTTCATTGAAAATGCTGGGGGGAAGAATTAGGACTAAGCAAAGGAAACACTTCTTCACGCAACGTGTGATTGGTGTTTGGAATATGCTGCCACAGGAGGTGGTGATGGCCACTCACCTGGACAGCTTTAAAAGGGGCTTGGGCAGATTTATGGAGGAGAAGTCGATCTATGGCTACCAATCTTGATCCTCCTTGATCTCAGATTGCAAATGCCTCAGCAGACCAGGTGCTCAGGAGCAGCAGCAGCAGCAGAAGGTCATTGCTTTCACATCCTGCAGGTGAGCTCCCAAAGGCACCTGGTGGGCCACTGCGAGTAGCAGAGTGCTGGACTAGATGGACTCTGGTCTGATCCAGCAGGCTAGTTCTTATGTTCTTATGTTCTTAAGTTAATTATATAAAATTTAATATCTTGTCAAAGACTTTTCCGGCCAGAATCAACTGCCGGTTGTGGGTTTTCCGGGCCGTGCGGTCATGATCTGGTAGTGTTTGCTTCTACCATTTTGCTCGCATCCATGGCTGGCATCTTCAGAGGCGCGTGACACGCCTTTAAAGAGAAACACATCTCACCCCGACGCACCCCTGAAGATGCCAGCTACAGATGCGGGCAAAACGTTAGGAGCCGGAATGACCAGACCGCAGCCAAGCAGCGTGGAAAACCCTCAACAGCCAAAATAAAAATTCCCCCCCTCTGGTGGCAGAGTTCTCTGCAAACTGTCAGTCTTGCAACAATATAAGAGCGGCAGGCCACATCCTGTGCGCTTTGGACCAGAAAATGCTTGATTCTGCAATCCGGCTTTGTTCCCCACCCACAGCCGCTACAGCTTGTGCCCATTCTGACTCTAGGCCAAGGAGTCTAAGGGTTTGTTTTGAAGACTGGCTAGACTGGTTTAATGGGTCCTGCCTTGGCTGAGCGCTTCGTTTATCTCGGCCCAGCTGAGATTCGTACAAAGAGCAGGAAAGTAACAACAAAGCCATATGTCTCAAGTCTACTAAGTCCATGCCGAGAAAGCTGCCTGTGTTTGAGCAGCTTAAAACAGGGGTGACAAGCATGCAGTCCATGCGCTGAATTTGGCCCCTTGAGGGGTCTTGTTTTTTTTATAAATTTTTATTGATATTTTGGATTGTTACAGATTTACAGAAGAAGAGGAGGAGGAGGAGTTTGGATTTATATCCCCCCTTTCTCTCCTGCAGGAGACTCAAAGGGGCTGATGATCTCCTTGCCCTTCCCCCTTCACAACAAACACCCTGTGAGGTAGGTGGGTCTGAGAGAGCTCCGAGAAGCTGTGACTAGCTGGCGTGTGTGGGAGTGTACAGGCGAATCTGAATTCCCCACAGATGAATTCTCCGCAGCTCAGGTGGCAGAGCGGGGAATCAAACGCGGTTCCTCCTGATTAGATACACGAGCTCTTAACTTCCTACACCACTGCTGCTTCATCCTCCATATCCTTTTGCCCCCTTTCCCCCCCTTCTTATTTTCTTCTTTAAATGTGCAGCGGCAGGTCCATTCTTTCTAATCTTCTTTTCCAGTTTTCTTCTGCGATTCCAATTTTGTTTAACCGGTCTTTGAATTCAGCCCAGATCCACTTCATATCTTTTTGTTTTTCTTGCCATATTTGGTTTCTTGACATTATGTCAGAAATTTCTAATTGTATTTGTTCCCATACATATTCCAACCATTTCTGAATTGTCCAGATTCTTTTGTCCTTCCACTCTAATGCTATTACTGCATGGGCCGCTCTGATCATAAGTTTAAATAGAATTCTCTTTCTTTGTTCTAAGAACATAAGAACATAAGAACATAAGAACAAGCCAGCTGGATCAGACCAAAGTCCATCTAGTCCAGCACTCTGCTACTCGCAGTGGCCCACCAGGTGCCTTTGGGAGCTCACGTGCAGGATGTGAAAGCAATGGCCTTCTGCGGCTGTTGCTCCCGATCACCTGGTCTGTTAAGGCATTTGCAATCTCAGATCAAAGAGGATCAAGATTGGTAGCCATAAATCGACTTCTCCTACATAAAGCTGTCCAAGCCCCTTTTAAAGCTATCCAGGTGAGTGGCCATCACCACCTCCTGTGGCAGCATATTCCAAACACCAATCACACGTTGCGTGAAGAAGTGTTTCCTTTTATTAGTCCTAATTCTTCCCCCCAGCATTTTCAATGAATGCCCCCTGGTTCTAGTATTGTGAGAAAGAGAGAAAAATTTCTCTCTGTCAACATTTTCTACCCCATGCATAATTTTGTAGAGTTCAATCATATCCCCCCTGTTATGGTATAATCCAGTATGCCTATAAATAATAGATCTATATTTATCTTTATTTTCTGATGAGGCCTCTGAAGAAGAAGAAGAAGAAGAAGAAGAAGAAGAAGGAGGAGGAGGAGGAGGAGGAGGAGGAGGAGGAGGAGGAGGAGGAGGAGTTTGGATTTATATCCTCCCTTTCTCTCCTGAAGGAGACTCAAAGGGGCTCACAATCTCCTTGCCCTTCCCCCTCACAACAAACACCCTGTGAGGTGGGTGGGGCTGAGAGAGCTCTGAGAAGCTGTGACCCCAAGGACGTGAAGCTGTGACCCCAGATTGATCCCATTCACATGCCTGTGTTGCCATTCCATCCAATCCGGGGTCCCAAAGGAAGCTGATATTTACATATATAAACAGGTGGGAGGCCCGTGAGACTCATGAGGAGGAGATCCCACCGCCTCCATCCTGGCTCCATCTGGAGAGCCGCAGGTTGCAGACCCCTGCTCAATTGGCCATGCTGGCAGGGGCTGATGGGAAGTGTAGTCCATGAACATCTGGAGAGCCGCAGGTGGCAGACCCCTGCTCTAAGTTGCTCTAGGCCAGCCATTCTCAACCAGGGTGCCGTGAGCATGTCCCAGGGGTACCACGGCAACACTACCGCCCCGCCCCCCTCATTTTTGTGGTGTCTCCCACCGGCGCCAGCAAGGACATGAAGCTGGCCATGGGGCAGGGCCTGCCACAAGGTCAGCAGCCGCCACCACCCCCAGTGCTTGCCTTCACCCTGGGAGGGAAAGGTGGGGGTGTCTGGCAAGCAGGGGCAATGGGAGGGGAAGGTGGAGGGTGGCGGCAGGGGTACCGTGAGATATGAAGAGTGAGGTCAAGGGTACCCTGACCTTGAAAAGGTTGAGAAACACTGCTCTAGGCTGATCCTGCATTGAGCAGGGGGTTGCACTAGATCAGGGGTAGGGAACCTGCTGCTCGAGAGCCCCATGCGGCTCTTCTGCCCTTGCACTATGCTCCACTCCTGAGCCGGGCATTAGCCGCTGGTTTCATCTCACCCGGGCCTACAGGCAGCAGGCCGAAGCACTAACCTGCTCTAGTGGCCGGGCTGGAGCCACTTACCGGGCTTCTCCTCCGCCCGCCTGCCCGTTGCTGAGAGGCATGGACGCGATCCATGTGCTTCTCAAAATGAGCGGAGTAAAAGGTAAAAAAACCCAATATATACTGTGTTCTCTTTATTTTAAATGTCAAAAATTATTTGCGGCTCCAAGTGTTTTCTTTTTCCATGGAAAATGGGTCCAAATGGCTCTTTGAGTGTTAAAGGTTCCCTACCCCTGCACTAGATGGCCTACAAGGCCCCTTCCAACTCTATGATACTCAATAGGGGAGACAGATGAATCTTCCTGGGGGAAAAGTTCCAAAGTTTTGGCACAATGACCAAGAAGGCCCTTTTCTCAGGCTGCCGCCTATCTAGCCTCTGACGTTGAAGGCAGCTGAAGCCGTGGCTCAGTGGCAGAGCAGCTGCGTGGTGGGCAGAAGGTTCAGTCCGTGGCATCTCCAGTTGAAAGGACCAGCCTTGAAAGCTTGAGGGTGTGAACTGGCATCCGACCGGTCAGGATCGCTCCGCCAATCGCTCCCAGACTCATTCGTATCATTGAGATGCTCATTTGTATCATTGAGAGGGACCGTCTCTCCCTATACCGCCCTTCTAGGCCCCTCCGCTCGTTGGAGGCGGACCTACTGGTGATCCCTGGCCCCAAGTAATCCCTCAAGCTGGGTTGGCTCCTAAGCAAGGGCCTAGGGCTTTACCTTGACTCTGGCTGGCCCCTACCTGGTGGGAACAGGGTTTGTGGTGAGACTGTGGGACCCCAAGTGGAGGAATCTCTACAAAGTTTCCGCAGGAGCCTGTAAAATCTCGAGACCTGTAACTGCCAGGGGTTTTGGCTCCAGCCTGGATGATGTCAACTTCTACCATAAGAATATCTGGCCTCCCGTGCGTACATAAAGGGGGAAGGATGGGTTGTATAGTATTTTATAGTAGAGTACCGCCATCTGTAGTTAGGGATTTTTTATATATTATTTTCATTGTAAATTATTTTATTTGATGTTTTAAAATTGTTTTAGTAGTTGATGGACAATCGCCTCTGAGCCTCTTTGGGAGGGGACAGCGGTATATGGAATATAAAATAATAAAATAGAAATAAATAAAAGGAAGGCTTCCCAGCATTTCTCCTAGAACTACAGGAGGCGAACCTCTTATACTCTAGATGTTAGGATAACAATTCCCTTCAGCCCAGTTCCCGCCAGCATGGCCAATTGGCCATGCTGGCAGGGGCTGATAAGGAGAGCCATTGTAGTCCATAACATCTTGGAGATGCCAAGTTGTTTACCACCACTGTCCTAGAAAGGACACTACTGTGGAGTCTTAGTAGACCACAAACTGAGACATGAGCCAGCAGTGTGATATGGCAGCCAAGAAGCCAAATGCAATTCTGGGAATGCATAAATAAGAGTATAGTAGTCTAGATCGAGGGAAGTGAAATTTGTACCTCCTTGTTCTGCACTGGTCAGATAGCTCTCACCCTAGGAGTGCCGTGGTTTCAGTTCTTGAGGCATTGCAATTCTAAGGGGAGGATATTGGACAAGCTGGAAACATGGAGGTCCAGAGTGAGGGGCAACCAAAATGGCAGCGGAGCATATCTGGAGAGGCAGTTCTGGGGGTACGGCGGCCTCAGACCTTCTATGTTCCTTCATCCCACCTCCTAGGCCCCAACTGAGTCCCCTTGGGGCTGGATTCTATTCCAGGATCCCTAAAATCCTGGCCTCCAGGGAAGCAGGAACAGCCAAAGTCCCAAAGAGACGGCGGTAGGCACAGAATGCTAATGCAGTAGTGCTGGGAAGAACGTGTTGGAAGGGAGAGGAGGAAAGAAGTGGGCAAAAGGAAGACAACGGCGGGGAGATGGGAAGACAGATGAGGGCAAAGAAGGAAAAACCTAGCTGGGAAAACAAAGGCACAAAAGTGGGAAAAGGAGGCCGCTCAAGTCTAATCTCCCCAGATCTCAACTTTTGTCCACATCAGGGCAGGAGGGGGGGGGGGATGAATAAATAACCTGTTTAATTGTTAACCTGGCCGTATACACATTCAATCATTGTTCTCCCTGCACCCCACCCAAAACTGGTCATTAACTGTGTTACAGGCACGTTATCTCCAATCATCTGGGTGAAAACAAAGTGCCAGTTTCTCTGGTCGGCACAGCCAGTCCCATACGATGCAAACCAAACACTGTAAATGGAGGGAACCTCCCAGGAAGCAGAAAGGGAGGAGGGGATCCACCTCTCAGCTTGCAGAGTGTGATGGGTTGCCAACTCTGGGGTGGGAAATCCCTGGGGGTTTTGAGGGCTGGAATGGGCCTGGATAGGGGAGGGAACTCAGTGGCCGTGTGATGCCGTAGGTAGGATTTGCAATGTTCTCCAGAGAAGCGGATCTCTGTAGTCTGGAAATCAGTTGCAATCCTGGGAGGGCTCCAGGCCCCAGTGGGAGGTTGGCAACCCTAATTGGGTGCTGCTCTCTATCTTGGTGTTGCTGTCAGCCTTGGGAAGTGAGAAAGAGCAACAACCAGAGACTCTAGCCCAGGGGTAGGGAACCTTTAACACTCAAAGAGCCATTTGGACCCATTTTCCATGGGAAAAGAAAACACTTGGAGCCGCAAAAAGTACCCTTTTGACATTTAAAATACAAAGATAACACTGTATATATTGGGTTTTTTTTTTACCTTTCACTCCGGGCTCATTCTGAGAAGGCCAGGATGCTGGGCCCTCGCCTCTGAATCTCACCGTCAGCTGGGAGCGCCTCCCGCCTCACCTCCAACGGGTGGCAGGTGAGGGGAGTCTGGGCGGCAAGGCTCCAGCCGGGCCGCAGAGGGGCCCACCCCTGCTGCCCGCAGGGTGGGCAAGGATGGGCCAGCTGCCTCCCACTCATGGAGCCGTGAGTGCAAGGGGCAGAAGAGCCAAGCATGTGCTCTCAAGCCGCAGCCCCTAGGTGCTCATCTCCTGGCGCTAGGAGGTTCCTCATGGACTACAATTCCCACTCAGCCAATTCCCCATTGGTCAGAAGCAAAGTGAAGCTGATGGGAATTGTAGTCCATGAACATCTGAAGCGCCAGAGTTGGACACCCCTGCTCTAGAGGGCTTGACAAACAGAAGCACAGCATATATGCAAAGGCCTCCTTCTTCTACTGGTGATTTATTATCTTTATGTACTTCGTTCATATGCCGCCTTTCTTCCAAATGGGGACCCAAAGCGATTCCTGTAGCTCTCCTCTCCTGCATTTTAGTCTCATACCAACCCGGCGAGGTAGGTTAGGCTGAGAGAGACTGTCTGACCCAATGGTCAGCAGGCTTCTGCGGCAGAGGTGGGGATATGAACCTGGTTTCCCCACATCCTAAGCTGGCGCTCTTAACCACTGTGCCTGAGAGTAACTTGCTTTTTTAAAATCAATGACCTTCAGCGCTGTTACAGCGAAAGAAGAAGCGTTTGGATTTAACAAATACCCCCGCTTTCCCCAACCGGAAGCGGGAGTCTTAGCCGTAAGCATTTACAAAACCCTTCCCTTCCTCTCCCTGCAGCTGACACCTTGTGAGGCAGGTGGGGCTGAGAGAGGTCTGACAGAACTGGGACTGGACCAAGGTCACTCAACTGGCTTCATGTGTAGGAGTGGGGAATCAAACCCGGTTCTCCAGGAGTGGGGAATCAAACCCGGTTCTCCCGGTCCACCTGTCTTAACTACTACACCAGTGATGGCGAACCTTTTCGAGACCGGGTGCCCAAATTGCAAACTCCAAAACCCAATTTATTTATCGCAGTAGTGCCAATGCTGCAATTTAACCAGAATGCTGAGGCCTTTAGTTTCTAGAAAAAAATGGCTGGCCCGAGGCGCAAGCTACTCGGGAGTAAATCCTTTGGTGGTAGTCAAGCACTTTTGCTTTGAAGCAACTGTGCAATCTTCCAACAGGTGAATCAATAATTTAGAGGGAAAAGTTTTACCTGTGAAGCAAGCCCCACTGTCAGCAACCGAAGCCATTCCCAGGAAAAGGATTGCGCTTTGGTTCTTCGCATGAAAATCAGTGGGGTTAATAGCTCTTAACAGGGTTACCCACACAGCTTCCCCAAAACTAGGTCTTAGGTTTAATGCTAATAATCAAGCCCAGCGACCCAGGCCAGCCTAGATGTGGGGGAGGGGGGGCGACTATGTTTGCTTGTGCCCACAGAGAGGGCTCTGAGTGCCACCTCTGGAACCTGTGCCATAGGTTCGCCACCACTGTACTACACCATGCAGATACATCATGCAATTAACTCAGTTGCACCCTGATTGGGGGAGAAGGGAGAGGAAAGCGCAAACATGAGCTGCGTGCCTTTTGTGCAAAGAAACGAGGCCACAGAGCGCGTGCACATTCGAGGGTGGGAGTTACTCCCTTCTCTTTTTCATGGCAGTCCGACAGCTAATTTTTTGAGGATGCTAATGTCTCTCTCTTCCAGTCATTCATCCCTACTTCTCTTCAACTCCTAGATATCCGCTATAAATCCCCCTGACCTGTTTCTGGCTGAGTTATTCAGAACAGTCTGCAGAACGAAGAAATTAACAGCAGGCTACTGCCTGGAGCCATTCATGGGTACTAAGTGCACTAATAAAACATGCAGCAGGTCTCCACTGTGGCACCAAGGGCTAATAGTGCGTCACCCAGACGCTCCTGGCCCTTGGCACATTTCTCTTTGCAAATTGGGCTTACTGCCCGAGTATTGACCTTGCTATGCTTATGCTTCATCATGTATGTTTTGAAGCTTACTTTTGTTTCTTCCTGTGTGAAACTTTGCTTTAGAATGGTGCAAGGGGAGGGCAGTATCTTCGCCTGTAAAAAAAAGACAGTTCTAGTTTAGGGGGCCAGTTCTCGCATGTATTGCAGGTAAATTGAGACCGTTGAAGTTTTGGAATAAATGAACTGATTTAAGTTGCTTTGTTTCAAGTTCTTTGAAGTTCCTTACAGGCACAGCAGGTGAGGTACGCTGACTCCCACCCACCTGGCCACCCCATTTGCCCATTTAAGCAAAGAACAAGCTCACCGTTGAGAAACTGAGAACGCTGCCTTCTTGTTTGTTCAAGATTCTAATTGTTAAGAGATATGCTATTTACTCACCAGAGTAAAATCCCAGTGCGGCCCAGGAGTCAGGAACGTGAACGAGCTTCCTCGTCTCAGAGGGTATCTGTGGACAAAAATTATTTTCCAATTTGTGACACTCAGAACAAAGAGTACAGCCACGGGCCACAGTTTACAAACCACCAAAGAAACAGGTTGGGCTTTGCACCCCCCCACCCCACCCCACAATGGAACTGTTTCAGGTTTTCCTTAATTCCCATGAGCAATTTTCTCTTGCATCACTTCCACAACCTGAAATGACCCTGCAGGAAGACATAGAGCCCGGAAAACCCACCAGAACCAGTTGAATCCGGCCGTGAAAGCCTTCAACAATACTACTAGAGGCAGTCTCAGAGCAGGCCTTGAGACACCGGTGTATTTCAAGAGATTGCTTATTTTTCCTTTGCTTTGGGCTGAGTGTTATCTATTGACAACACTCGGACTCTCTCAGGTTGTACTAGGTCCCCGCACCAAGCAGACCATACACTGGATTTAATCTTTATAGTGGGTGAGGATATAAGAACATAAGAACAAGCCTGCTGGATCAGACCAGAGTCCATCTAGTCCAGCTCTCTGCTACTCGCAGTGGCCCACCAGGTGCCTTTGGGAGCTCACATGCAGGAGGTGAAAGCAATGGCCTTAAGAACATAAGAACAAGCCAGCTGGATCAGACCAGAGTCCATCTTAGTCCAGCCTCTCTGCTACTCGCAGTGGCCCACCAGGTGCCTTTGGGAGCTCACAGGCAGGAGGTGAAAGCAATGGCCTTAAGAACATAAGAACAAGCCAGCTGGATTCAGACCAGAGTCCATCTTAGTCCAGCTCTCTGCTACTCGCGAAAGTGGCTCCACCAGGGTGCCTTTGGGAGCTCACAGGCAGTGGGAGGTGAGAAAGCAATGGCCTTTAAGAACATAAGAACAAGCCAGCTGGGATCAGACCAGGAGTCCATCTTAGTCCAGCCTCTCTGCTACTCTGCAGCAGGGCACTCCACCAGGTGCCTTTGGGAGCCTCAAGCAGGCAGGAGGTGGAAAGCAATGGCTCCTTAAGAACATAAGAACAAGCCAGCTGGATCAGACCAGAGTCCACTCTTAGTCCAGCTCTCTGCTACCTCGCGAAAGGGCTCCACCAGGTGCCTTTTGGGAGCCTACAGGCAGGATGGGAAAGCAATGGCCTGCAAGCCAAGGCTGCTTTTCGCTCCTGAGCACCTGGTCTGTTAAGGCATTTGCAATCTCAGATCAAGGAGGATCAAGATTGGTAGCCATAGACCGACTTCTCCTCCATCAATCTGCCCAAACCCCTTTTAAAGCTATCCAGGTTAGTGGCCATCACCACCTCCTGTGGCAGCATCTTCCAAACACCAATCACGGGTTGCAGGAAGAAATGTTTCCTTTTATTAGTCCTAATTCTTCCCCCCAGCATTTTCAATGGATGCCCCCTGGTTCTAGTATTGTGAGAAAGAGAGAAATATAGGGCTGATCCCCACAGATAAAAGAGTCTTGGTTGGCCCTTTTAGTCTCCCATTTAGCATAGGAAGGCTGCCAAGCAGATTTTAGTTTTTCCTCGACATTATGCAGAATAATGCACTTTCACAATTGTTTGCAAATGGATTTTGCTATTCTGCACAGCAAAATCCAGCTGCAAATTGCAGTGAAAGTGGATTGAAAGCGCATTATTCTGCATGTGTGGAAGGGACCCAGTGAGACTTATGGATCCAATGTTTCCCGAATAGGATATTGTGAGTTTTCTGGGCTGTGTGAAGTTATTTGGAACCCGCAGTTTTAGCCTTGGATCGTGGCTGGCATCTTCAGAGGCATGTCACAGAAGATGCCAGCCACAGATGCAGGCAAAACGATAGGAGCTAAAACCACCGACCACAGTCTGGCATGATTTGTGTGGCTGGGAATCTGTTTTACCCACCTCACAGGTGGGAGGGAGGGAAAGTGCATTTGCATGGGTCTGGGTGGAGTTCATTTGCAGTTGTATTTGCAATGACATTAGCATGCAAGCAGGTGGGGATTTATTGGCAGTCGCGTCTGAGTGTATCCTTTAGTAGTTTTGTAACTCAGGTTTCTTCAGGATAATTCATGGATCAACAATTCCCATCAGCCCCTGCCACCATGGCCAATTGGCTGATGGGATTTGTAGTCCATGAACATCTGGAGAGCCGCAGGTTGCAGACCCCTGATAGAATGCTGAACGGTGTTTGAAAAGCCCTCTAGTGCTGGTCTCAATCTGCTTCATGGTGCACTACTCCGGTTTACGTCATTGCTTAGTGTAAATGAGATGACCTTTCTACGGCTTTACTTTTTTTTAATGGGGGGGGCACCTTCTCTGGAGCTGAACCCTGCAGTCTCCAGAGAAGCAAACAGAAACAGTGATAACGAACAGCAGGGGAGGGCAGTGCTGTTGCGGGGAGTTTTCCTACACTGTTGTGATAAGGTGGGGGAAGCACTCTGGACTTGCCTAAAGCTTTGAGTAAAATTCACCCTGTTTTCCATTGCAGCTTACTGAAGAAGACACGTTCCCCGGATGTCCGGCATCCAGAGATGAAGGTGCCTCCTCCGGTTCTGACTGATGGCACCAGACATTATGAACTTACTGATATTCTGACATTCTTAATTCTCGCATCTATCGGAACCGCTTGCAGTATTTGGTCTCTTGGAAAGGATGTTTAGCTGGACAGAATCAATGGATTTTGTGCTGAACATGTTTGTGTGTGTTTTGGGGATTCTGACACTAAGGTCTCTGTGTTTTGTTAGCGAGTAGACCTGCGGCACAGCGGAATGCTGGTGACCGAGAGTAGGAGAAGCAGCTTAGGAACTCAGCTGCAACACCACGATAGTAGACACAACACAAAAAGCAGCTATTCTTCAGTGAAGTGCAGTTTATCAACCATGGAGTAATATTGCTGCTATAATGTATTTTAATGAATTTTAATGTTTTATCGCTATTGTTTCTGCTGTTGTATTTATGAGATCGTATATTGTATTTGTTTTATGCCTCATTGTACACCGCCCAGAGCCCTTCGGGGGTTGGGCGGTCTATCAAGCCTAACAACAACAACAACAACAACAACAAGACCTGGTATGACCAGAAGCCAGAGAAGACCACAGAAAATGAAGAAGCAAAAATACTCTGGGACTTTAGAATACAGACAGGCAGACACCTGGCACACAACACCCCAGACATGACAGTGGTAGAGAAAAAACATGTTTGGATCATAGATGTTGCTGTGCCAGTTGACAACAGGGTAGAGGACAAAGAGCTGGAAAAGATCACAAAATACAAGGACCTACAAATTGAAGTTGAACGATTGTGGCAAAAAAGAACAACAGTAATCCCACTAGTAGCTCTAGGAGGAATCCCAAGAAATCTTGGAAAAACATCTGAAAGCTCTAAACTTGGACAGAACATCAGTCCACCTGCTGCAGAAAAGCAGCACTTCTAGGAACCGTGCACATATCTTCTCACGCAGAAATACCTCTAATATCCTGTAGGGTCCTTGGGAAGGACTCGATATTCAGAGATGAATTCCAGACACTTGTGCTGTGCTGTTATGTGTAGTATAATAATAATAATAATAATAATAATAATAATAATAATAATAATAATAATAATAATAATAATAATAATAATAATAGTGTCAAAAGGGTTATCTGCAATGGGGGAAAAAATCACAAAATGACAAAAAGGGAAAGGGCAGCATAGAAACCACATCAAATTTTTAAAAAATGACTCAGTGAGAGGCGTTTATGCTGCTTGTCACCACCGTACAAATATTCCCCCAAACTGCAATTTTAAGAGCGAGGGAAAGGTCAACTCCCCACAAACGCTTCTGATGGGCAAAGTGGCTGCACCTCAGTGGCAGAGCATCCGCTTGGCCTCCAGAAGGTCTCTGGCTCAATTCCTGGGCTCTCCAGTTGGAAAGGATTAGGTGGCAGGGGACGTGAAAGACCCCCATGTGACACTCTGCAGCTCCGGCAAATCAGAGCAGGCCAGGCGGACCGGGAAGTGCGGAAACACACCCGGTTTCCCAGATAAGCCTCTGCCACTCAGGTGGAAGAGTGGGGAATCGAAGCCGGGTCTCCAGATTAGAATCCACCTGCACAGAAGATAGTGAGGGTACAATTCAAAAAAGAACCAGATACTACTGAATTTCATTCGAACAGATGATGCAACTTTGAAATCACAAGTGCATCTACTTTTCCATCTAACAGCCGCTGCACGAATCATCCTGGCCAAACATTGGAAGTCAGAACATCTCCCAAATTTAGAAGAGTGGAAGGAGAAAGTAAACCAATTATACCTAATGGACAAAGGAGCTCACCAGCTCAAGCTATTACCGGGGGAAAGATATAACAGCATTTGGCAACCATGGTTAAAACTCATATCAGATTAGTATGTTGTAACAATGCACCCAGCTGTATATTAAATTTAATTATAGAACATGATAATAAATACCCAAATGGAGAGATTGAACCCCCTTGGAAAATAGTAGGAAATGGGAAAGGAGAAGATATATTTCTTTCTATGGGGTAAACCCTCCTTTTTGGAGGGCTTGGAGAAATAAAGAAACAAAGGAGGAAAACAAAACAGAAAATTCTTTTTAAGAACTTTTGTAATTGGTTATTAATTTTGGGGTATTTACAAGAGGTTAGTTAAAGAAAGCTAAATTTTACGAGAAAACTGTCTCAGTTGGGTCCGAATGTGAAGTCACACAAACGAAAGGAATATAGATAAGTATATTATTACATTGTTATGTATTATAACCTATAATGGATTGAAAATTTCGCATCATGTAAACTGTACTCATGTTTGTATATGGTCGATTTAAAGTACTTGAATTAAATACATTTAATAAATAAATAAATAAAAAAAAGCATCCACCTGCTCTTAACCACGACACCACGCTGGCTCTTGTTTACATATGGAAAACCGTGCGGGTTGGATGCAGAAGGGAGATCGTTTGGTTTGGCATGTGCATCGGCCTTTTTAAAGCCTGCAGTGTTTTGGCAGAAGAACTGCCCGCGTGGTACAGATCCAAACTCTTCTGCTGCGTAAGACAAAGCCTTCGGTCCGAACGCCACTGAGGATGAAAGTCTCTACCCCAGCTTGCTCCTTCTGACATGACTGGGTCAAGTTTGTTACTCTGAGCTTTCGCTTGGCCCTTGTGTGGCGGTGCTGCTTAGAGCTCTGCGCCACAGAGAAAGTCGTTTGTGTACATTGGAAACTCCAAAATGTTTAGTTCAGGAAGACTGGACAATTGCATGACTTCCTCCGGTGGCCAGTCCAATCAGCTTGGGTTTGGGCAGGAAGCATCTCAGCCCCCTCATTAGGGTTTATCAATACTGGACTTGGATCTTCTTGGCACCCACTCTGAAGACGATTCTGTAACCTCTCAATTAATTTCTCAATTACATGAGTTTCTTTTTCACAAGCAAGTTGTTTATAAGGTACAGAAGTGAACCATGAGTCAGCAGTGTGATACGGCAGCCAAGAAAGTCAATGCCATTCTGGGATGCATCAATCGGGGTATAGTGTCTAGATCAGTGACGGCGAACCTTTTTGAGACCGGGTGCCCAAATTGCAACCCAAAACCCACTTATTTATCGCAAAGTGCCAACATGGCAATTTAACCAGAATACTGAGGCTTTAGTTTAGAAAAAATGGCTGGCTCCGAGGCATGTGTTACTTGGAGTAAACTTGGTGGTAGTCGGTGACTTTGCTTTGAAGCTACTGTGCAATCTTCCAACAGGTGAATCACGACTCTAGGAGGTTTTACTCAGAAGCAAGCCCCATTGCCAGCAACCGAGCTTACTCCCAGGAAAAGGATTGCGCTTTAGTTCTTCACATGAAAATCAGTGGGGTTTAACCGCTCTTAACAGGGTTACCTACACTGCTTCCCCAAAACTAGGTCTTAGGTTTAATGCTAATAATCGAGCCCAGCAACCCAGGCCAGCCCAGATGTGTGGGGGAGGGGGGGCGACCTGCCATTGTTTGCTTCGTGCCCACAGAGAGATGCTTTCTCCTGGAGGCCACCTCTGGCAACTCCATGCCATAGGTCTCGGCCACCACTGGTCTTAGATCGAGGGAAGTAACTTTGTACCACTCCTTGGCACTTGGCTCAGGACTCCTCACCTAGGAGTACCTTGTGTCTGCCCTTGGGCACTGCAATTTAAGAAGGATATCGACAAGCCGGAATGGGTCCAGAGGAGGGCAACCAAAATGGTTAAAAGTCTGGAATCCATGCCCTATGAGGAGAGACTTAGGGAGCTGGGGATGGTTAGTCTGAAGAAGCAAAGCGAAGGTTAAGGGAGGACATGAGAGCTACCTTTAATAGTTGAAGGGTTGTCATGTCGAAGAGGGAGCAAGCTTGTTTTCTCGGAGGCTAGGACACAGAGTAATGGATTCAAGGTGCAGGAAAATAGATTCCACCTTCTGGGATGTGTCAATAGGAGTCTAGATCAGTGATGGCGAACCTTTTCGAGACCAAATTGCAACCCAAAACCCACTTATTTATCACAAAGTGCCAACACGGCAATTTAACCTGAATCCTGAGGTTTTAGTTTAGAAAAAACAGTTGGCTCCGAGGCATGCGTTACTTGGGAGTAAGTTTGGTGGTAGTCGGTGGCTTTGCTTTGAATCACACATGCAACTTTTCCAACTGGTGAATTACAACCCTAGGAGGGTTTACTCAGAAGCAAGCCCCATTGCCAGCAACCGAGCTTACTCCCAGGTAAAGGATCGCGCCTTAGTTCTTCGCATGAAAATCAGTGGGGTTTAACAGCGCTTAACAGGGTTACCTACACTGCTTCCCCAAAACTAGGTCTTAAATTTAATGCTAATAATGGAGCCCAGCAGCCCAGGCCAGCCTAGATGTGTGGGGGGGGGGGGGACTCTGCGTGTGCCCACAGAGAGGGCTCGGAGTGCCACCTCTGGCACCCGTGCCATAGGTTCGCCACCACTGGTCTAGATCGAGGGAAGTAATTGTACCACTCTGCATTGGTCAGACCTCACCTAGAGTACTGTGTTCAGTTCTGGGCACCGCAATTTAAGAAGGATATCGACAAGCCGGAATGGGTCCAGAGGAGGGCAACCAAAATGGTTAAAAGTCTGGAATCCATGCCCTACGAGGAGAGACTTAGGGAGCTGGGAATGTTTAGTTTGGTGAAGAGAAGGTTAAGAGGTGACATGATAGCCTTGTCAAGATATTTGAAGGGATGTCATGTTGGTGAGAGACCAAGCTTGTTTTCTGCAGCTCCAGAGACTGGGACCAGGAGTCATGGGTTCAAGGTGAAGGAAAAGAGATTTCCCCTAAACATCAGGAAAAACCTCCTGGCAGTAAAGGGCTGTTGGACAGTGGAATTCACTGCCTAGGAGAGTGGCGGAGTCTCCTTTGGATGTTTTTAAAGAGAGGCTGGGTGGCCATCTGTCAGGAGTGCTTTGATTGTGTGTCCATGCATTGCAGGGGGTTGGACTTGATGGCCCTTGGGGGTCTCTTCCAACTCTAGGATTCTACAATGCTGGAGCTGCTGATCCTCTCCACCTCTGGCGGCAAATGTGGGTTTACAGAGTAAACCCAATCCCTCCTCTCCTCCGCAAATTCATCATGGGGGCTGGAATCAGTGCATACCATCTGCCGTGGTAGTACAGGACAGGATATTCTTCTGTTAGGCTTGGACGGTGCCTTCACTGTGTAAGCAACTGGAAGTCTGGCTGGAGACTCTTGATATTTATGCCATCTATCCTCCTTCCCCCATCCCGTTTCTGGTTTTCCTCACCAAAGGTGCTTTGACAGCAAGCTCCTTCTAGCTGCCTGGCTGGAAGCTCGGCTTGTTTGTTTAACCTTCCCCGCCCTCTCCCCTTCCAGAATTAATCTGCACCAAGGGAGGAAAGCCCAAGCAGGAAAAACAGGCCTATACGCCTTCAGCCCAAGACTGTGGACCCTTGTGGTAGAGTTCCAGTCCTCTCCGCTTAGCAAAACAAAACAAAGCCGGCTACTGATCCTCATTGTGTTTATATCTTGTTGATCTGTTACTGTAGAGGAAGCAAGCGGGGAACATCAAAAGATAATAATGCTTGGGATTCTGCCCAATGTCGGACGAGAGGACGCTTTGAAGGCCCCGGCTGCTGCGGCTGGCAACCCAAGGAGGCAACCAAGAGGCAATTCTCCCAAGGCCTTGGTAAACATGATGAGAAAATATTAGAGGTATTGTCAGATTGTTACAGCAGGGTAACGGGTTCAAAATATTTAAGCCAAAAAGCTTAAGCCAACAAAGGAATAAAATCAGATAAATATTTTATTCACGCCAACAGACGGGCAAGACAGCATCAGGGGAACCACGCAAAATGACAGCGTGTTCTTACTTTTATAGGTTACATCAGAATAGCAGTACAAAGAATATACCCCAAAGTTCATCATCATCAATCAATCATAAAGAAAGGTGGAGATTTTCCCTTTCCCCAAAACATTTGGAGTTGTCCCTTATTGGAAGATGTCAGCACCTGGTTCTTTGACGCAAGATGAACTAGGGCCTGTTTCTTTCTTATCTGTATTACCTTGTCGTTCTCCAGACAGAGAGCTCTCAAATTTCTTTAAGGTTTCTCCTCCGTCAGTAGAAGAAGGGCAAATCCAAGGTATCTGTCTGGGAGCAGTAAGACCTTAAAAACAGTTGAGTTTGCACATTCTGGATAACTCTGAACAAGGGCATTCTGTTGGGCTATCAAGCTTGCCTAGTAATAGAAAAAAAAGGACAGGATCTGACGGTAGCAAAGCAAGTGGAGCATATATCCCTGTGGAATGTCCAGGGTGGGAGAAAGAACCGTTTGCATTGGTTAAAAGTGTTAAGGGTGCAATTGGCAAGCTTGATTTGCACGTGTTGGGTGGGATCCACCCATTTAGCATGTGAACTAATCCACTTTCTCTAAATCTGATCATGTTTAGGATTTTGGGGGATGCAAAACAATTCCGTGTTGGAAATAAATCCCTTTCCCTGCTGTCCAATGCATTATTATCATCAACTATTTATTTGCTTCATTTTTACCCTGTCTTTCTCCTCAGTGCGGATTCGGGTAGTTTATGTCATTCCGCTCTCTTCCATTTTTTACCCTTCTAACACTGTGAGGTAGGTTAGGAACAGAATGTGTGGCTGGCCCAAGACGACCTGCAGGGCAAGGATCTGAACTCAGAGCCTCCTACATCAGCCCCTGATGGGGCTGATGGCCAATTGGCCATGCTGGCAGGGGCTGATGGGAATTGTAGTCCATAACATCTGGAGTGCCGAAGGTTCGCCACCACTATCCTAGGGTCAGTTCCTAACACGACACTCATTCTATCCTTAGACCACCATATATATATATATTTTTTTACTGTGTTTTGAAATTTGAGCGTAATAAAAAAACCTTGCAAAATACGGGATTTTAGTGGGGGGAAACGCTAGAGCCTTTCTGGCCCTCTGCCATATCAATTGAGCCCACTGAAATGACTCTGCCCATTAACAAAACCTCAATAGAACCTTTCACTAAAGAAAAACTGTTACCTGTTGCTAGAAGGCCACTGTGGAGAGAATGGCTATGTTAGCTTAACCATCGCCATTTTGTATGCAGTTATTAATGTAACCGTTATTGATGACCTTTGTAATAGTTCAACATCACTACCACGGTCTTGCTGGCCTTAATAGTTCTTGAAATTAATTGCCTGTCTTGGCAGATAAAATCACTGAACCTAAAATGTAAAACTTCCATTAAGCTTAGCAGGTGTGGTGAAATGAAGCAGCTCCTATAACTCCATAGACAGCCTCTAGCCAGTGAGGTAGCATTGCATATTGGGAGGAGAAAGGGAGGGGGAACGGGAAAAGGGGGTGCCCTTTTACAATATGGAAAGGCAGATATAGGGAAATTGTACATCAGGTGATCTTACGTAGTAAACCAATCACAACTTAGTGCCAATTAACTAAAGCAGGTGATGTAACCCTTCATTCTTATCAGGTGTTGTGGCTGAAAGTTTATTGAAGTTCCAACCGTTAGCAAAACATTGTGCAGCTGGGCCAAGACCTTCAATTAACTGTTACTCGGTACCAGGATGGGAAAGCTGGTGGAAAGCCAAAGACAGGCAATTAATTTCAACACCTATTAAGGCCAGCAAGACCGGGGGAGTGATGTTGAACTATTACAAAGGTCACCAATAACGGTTACATTAATAACTGCATACAAAATGGCGATGGTTAAGCTAACATAGCCATTCTCTCCACAGCCACCTTTAATGTTGTCTTTTATTCCCAACTCCAAAAACACACCAGAAGCAAAACAGCCGTTTATTATTTTTTTTAAAGCATTCCCTTAAAGTGCATAAAACAAAATATAAGGGGGGGGGGGTTGCTATCAAGTCACAGCTGATTTATGCTCCCCCAGGGTTTCAAGAACTTTCCAAAAGTTGTTTGCCATTGCCTGCTTCCCAATCATGTCCCTAGGATTTCTTTTTGAAGAAGAGTTTGGACTTCTACCCTGCCTTTCTCTCCTGTAAGGAGACTCCAAGGGGCTTAAAAACTCCTTTCCCTTCCTCTCCTCACAACAATCTTGTGAGGACTGAGAGAGTTATGAGAGAACTGCGACTGGCCCAAGGTCACCCAGCAGGAATGTAGGGGTGCGGAAACACATCTGGTTCACCAGATAAGCCTCTGCCACTCAGGGGGAGGGGAATCAAACCCGGTTCTCCAGAGTAGAATCCACCTGCTCTTAACCACTACACCACGCTGGCTCTCCCATCTCATGCCCAGGATTAAGTTTTCATGGCCGAGTGAGGATTCGGACCCCAGTCTCCCAGGACACTGCTACAACCGGCTGGCTCTCAGGTTTCCAGTTGTTTACATGAAATTTTACTCGCTTCCTTAGCACCTTGACCTGCTCTTGAACTGAACACACCTTTTGCTTTCTCCACTGTCTACAGACCTGAACTGCAGAGGAGTTCTTAGGAGGAACAGATGAAGAGATGAATGTGTTTTTAGCTGACATCTCTTCAGACTGCAGGCTTGCATGAGGGATTAGACATTACATCACACCAGAGCTGCTCTTCCGCCAACAGCCAGAAAAAGGATAGGCTGCATTGCTTCACCTTGGCGTGTCAGCTCTTCTTCCTGCCAGGGTGGGGATTCCATTTTCCGACAATGTTTGTTCTGTACGGAGAAGCCTGCGCCCGCTATGCCACAGCCCAAGTCAGAAACAGCTTTTCTTCCGCATTTGCTGTCTGTGAAAACAGAACTTGAGCGTCTCTTCTCCTGTACCCTAGAACGCTGAGGGCCCTTTATAGTGACGTTTAAGAAGAAGAAGAAGAGTTTGGATTTATATCCCCCCTTTCTCTCCTGCAGGAGACTCAAAGGCTGATAATCTCTGCTCCTTCCCCCCCTCACAACAAACACCTTGTGAGGTAGGTGGGGCTGAGAGCTCCAAGAAGCTGTGACTAGCCCAAGGTCACCTAGCTGGCATGTGTGGGAGTGCCCAGGCTAATCTGAATTCCCCAGATAAGCCTCCACAGCTCAGGCGGCAGAGCGGGGAATCAAACCCGGTTCCTTCAGATTAGATACACGAGTTTGTAACCTCCTACTAATACAGCCTCAGCTTAATTCTTGCTCTGTTTAATACAGAAACGAAATTAAAAATAAAGCAACAGCAGCTACTGCAGAAACATCACAGGCCGCTAATTTAATTGGTCCTCAGCACAATCGAAAAAGAACAGAAAGCCGCATAACGGCTTTTATTAAGATCAACCCAAACAGTTTGACGGATGACCCTGGAGAACTCAAAAGCTTGCACGTTAGGCCATGTTATTATGGTTGATCTTAACTTTTTTCCTTGTTTGTGAGTTTTACTAGAAAATCAAGCAGGGCTCTTGAAATGCAGGGTCTGTTCCAGGTGACCTTGGGCAGAGTATACCAGGGTGTTTATGTCTTCCTTCCTTCCTACCCATCTACCAGCCTGTATATCTTTCCTTCCCTGGCCTGTTCATCAGGCGAGCCTTCCCTTTGATCCTGTGTTGTTTCTCCACTAGCACTGGGTGGTGTGTGCAGATAAGACCACCAGCTGCTGGCCCACCTCAAAATGTGGTCCCGCTGGCCCTGAGGAGGTACCTGCAGTCTTAACAGATGGCCAGTAGGAGACGCTGCGGGGTTCGTCTGGATTGCTCTTGGCAACGAACAGCATCATAATAAAATGAAATGTAAGCTGGAATCATCAAGTTGGAAGAGACCGCCAGGGCCATCAAGTCCACCCCCCTGCCATGCAGGAACATAAGAACATAAGAACGAGCCTGCTGGATCAGACCAGAGTCCATCTAATCCAGCACTCTGCTACTCGCAGTGGCCCACCAGGTGCCTTTGGGAGCTCATGTGCAGGAGGTGAAAGCAAGGGCCTTCTGCTGCTGCTGCTGCTCAGCACCTGGTCTGCTAAGGCATTTGCAACCTCAGATCAAGGAGGATCAAGATTGGTAGCCAGAGATCGACTTCTCTTCCATAAATCTGTCCAAGCCCTTTTTAAAGCTATCCAGGTTAGTGGCCATCACCACCTCCTGTGGCAGCATCTTCCAAACACCAATCACGCATTGTGTGAAGAAGTGTTTCTTTTTATTAGTCCTAATTCTTCCCCCCAGCATTTTCAATGAATGCCCCCTGGTTCTAGTATTGTGAGAAAGAGAGAAAAAATTCTCTCTGTCAACATTTTCTACCCCATGCATAATTTTATAGACACAATCAAAGGAAGACACAATCAAAGCACTCCTGACATATGTTCATCCAGCCTCTGTTTAAAAACCTCCAAAGAGGGAGACTCCACCACTCTCTGGCAGTGAATTCCACTATTGAACAGCCCTGACAGTCAGAAAGTTCTTCCTGATGTTTCGATGGAATCTCCTTTCCTGCACCTTGAATCCATGACTCCGTGTCCTAGTCTGAGGCAGCAGAAAACAAGCTTGCTCCCTCTTCAACATGAAATCCCTTCAAATATTTAAACATGGCTATCATGTTCCCCCCTTAACCTTCGCTTCTCCAGACTAAACATCCCCAGCTCCCTAAGCCTCTCTTCATAGGGCATGGATTCCAGACCTTTTACCATTTTGGTTGCCCTCCTCTGGACACGTTCCAGCTTGCCAACATCCTTCTTAAATTCCGATGCCAGAAACTGAACACAGTACTCTAGGCGAGGTCTGACCAATGCAGAGTAGAGTGGCACAATTACTTCCCTCGATCTAGACACTATACTCTTATTTATGCATTCCAGAATTGCATTGGTTTTCTTGGCTGCCATTTCACACTGCTGACTCATGTTCAGTTTGTGGTCTACTACAAGCAGTGGTGGGAGCAGCAGTGGCGTAGGAGGTTAAGAGCTCGTGTATCTAATCTGGAGGAACTGGGTTTGATTCCCAGCTCTGCCACCTGAGCTGTGGAGGCTTATCTGGGGAATTCAGATTAGCCTGGGCACTCCCACACACGCCAGCTGGGTGACCTTGGGCTAGTCACAGCTTCTCGGAGCTCTCTCAGCCGCACCTACTTCACAGCGTGTTTGTTGTGAGGGGGGGGAAAGGCACGGGAGATTGGTCAGCCTCCTTTGAGTCTCCTGCAGGAGAGAAAGGGGGGATATAATCCATAAACCTCCCTCCTCCTCCTACTCCTCCTCCTCCCTCCTCCTCCCTCCCTCCCTCTCTTCTTCTTCTCCTCCCTCTCTTCTCTTCTTCTTCTTCTTCTTCTTCTTCTTCTTCTTCTTCTTCTTCTTCTTCTTCTTCTTCTTCTTCTTCTTCTTCTTCTTCTTTTTCTACTAAAACTCCACAGTGTCCTTCTTGACTTCAGAGTATATTTGACAGCAACCAAATAACTGACCGTGGTTGACGGGTCAACTGGCTGGTTTGCCATGCCAAACAACAGCAGCCCGGGGGCGGGGGTGGGGGAGCGTAAGATTGGTGATTGCACGAGGGAAGGTAGGGCAGAGAGCTGGCCAATAGGCCACAGTAGGTTGCCAACTCCGGAAGCAAATTCCTGGAGATTCTGGGGAGGGGAGAGGCCAGGGAGGGACCTCCGCTGGGTATAGTGCCAGAGTTCACCTTCCTAAGATCTCAGTACAGGAATAGATCTCAGTAATCTAGAGATCAGTTGTGATTCCAGACAATCTGCAGGCTCCACCTGGAGGTTAGCAGCCCTAGGCCGAGGCCAGCAGATCTTGGCAGCTGCAATATTTACTCCACAGGTGTCAAACTCGTGGCCCTCCAGATGTTATGGACTACAGTTCCCATCACCCCCTGCCAGCATGATGCTGGCAGGGGATGATGGGGACTGTAGTCCATAACTTCTGGAGGGCCACGAGTTTGACACCTATGATTGACCGCATGGCTCACAATGCAGCCTGGGTAGCTAGAACTGGGACGGGGGAAACATCTGTTTCTCTCCGCTAGCGACACGTCTGCCAGCCCACCTTTTCCTCCTGGCCCTATGAATTTCTGCAAAAGCTTTCATCAGCATTTTCACCCAGTCTTTGTTAGACATCGCGTTTGATGGTTTGTCCAGAAGGGCTGCAGAGAGCTCGATCTGGCAGCCTCATTAACCTTAAACACCCTTCAACGTCCAAAATAAATGCTTCAGACTGGGCAGCAATTCCCCGTTTCCTTCCTCTCCAGCTTCCAACCGGTTTTGCTTTTCTAGCTGTAAATGCTGAAGTACAATTCTATTACCGTGTTTCCCCAAATATAAGACAGTGTCTTACATTAATTTTTGCTCCCAAAGATGCGCTATGTCTTATTTTCAGGGGAGGTCTTATTTTTCTGTGTTCTGTTCGTCGGGCATGCTTCCAAACAAAAACTTTGCTACGTCTGACTTTCGGGGGATGCCTTATATTTCGCACTTCAGCAAAACCTCTACTATGTCTTATTTTTAGGGGATGTCTTATATTTGGGGAAACAGGGTAGTTTACATCAGAGGTGCCCAACCTGCGGCACACGTGCCTCCGGGAGTTCGCACCAGAGTGTTGGGGGGGGGGGGGGGGACATGAGAAATATGACGTAATGGATTTGCTAACCTGGGGGTGCAATTTTAGGGAAATGGGTTGCCAGGGGGTATGGAGAGCAAAAAAGGTAGGAAACCGCTCATTTACATCAAAGGCGCTGGAGGGAGGGGCAAGCTTCAAGAAAGCAGATTATGCTGGTGACAAGTTTTCAAAGACCAAAAAGACTCAATGCATGGCAGTTGTGAAAAAGGCAAACTCTATGCTGGGGATCATTAGGAAAGGAATTGATCATAAAACTGCAAGGATAGCTTTAAAAGGGGCTTGGACAGATTGATGGAGGAGAAGTCGATCTATGGCTACCAATCTTGATCCTCTTTGATCTGAGATTGCAAATGCCTTAACAGACCAGGTGCTCGGGAGCAGCAGCCGCAGAAGGCCATTGCTTTCACCTCCTGCACGTGAGCTCCCAAAGGCACCTGGTGGGCCTCTGCGAGTAGCAGAGAGCTGGACTAGATGGACTCTGGTCTGATCCAGCTGGCTTGTTCTTATGTTCTTTCTTATGTTCAAAGACCAAAGAGCAAGTGACCATGGCACTAAACCAGGAGTGTCCAACTGTGGCGCCCCAGATGTTCAATTGGCCATGATGGCAGGGGCTGATGGGAATCGTAGTCCATGAACATCTGGGGCGCCACAGTTGGACACCCTTGCCCTAAATAACAGCACAGAAACAGGAGGCAGTGAAAGGCAGCAGAAGGTAGCTAAATACAGAGCAAAAGGTGAGCTCTGGGGGGGGGGTTTGGGGGGGGTGTTATCCTTAAAACTAAATCTTTAACTATGTGTGTTTCTGAGAACCTTTGTGTTTGTTTTTTGAGGGCTTTTGTTTGTGCAGAGTTCTGTCTGTGTGGGGGAATGAACCATTCCCTTAGATCTCTCTACGCCTGGGGTCTGCAACCTGCGGCTCTCCAGATGTTCGTGCTGGCAGGGGCTGATGGGGTTTGTAGTCCATGAACATCTGGAGAGCCGCAGGTTGCAGAACCCTGCTCGGCGCCAATGCACAGAAAATGAAAAATGAACAAGGTGCACTCGAAAACCTAACCCGCCATAGCAAATATGATATAATAGGCGTTACTGAAACATGGTGGGATGAGTCTCGTGATTGGAAAGGAATAATTGAGGGGTACAATCTATTTCACAGAAATAGACCATCCAGGAAAGAAGGAGTAGCATTATATAGCAAGGATGACTACACCTGTGAGCAGGTCTATGGCTTAAATTCTGAAAGCTTTTGGTCGATTTTAATTGAAATGGATTTTAATTAGACTAGATTGGATTTTAATTATCATAACTGTTTTAATGGTGTTAATTTTATTGTTTATGCCATCAATTTTATATGTTATTTACTGCTGTAAGCCGCTCTGAGCTCTTGTAAGGAAGGTGGCGCACAAACCGAGTTTAACAAACAAATAAATAAATAATGGGTCTTTTATGCTGTGATTTGTAATGCATTTTTAACAATGATCCTGTTTTTGTACTTGGAATGCATGGTACTTCTGGTTTATGCCTAATAAAGGTTTTTGGATTGGATTGGATTGGATTGGTAATGCATTTTTAATAACTGCTGTTTGATTCATGTTTTTATTGTGCTTTTACAATTGCTTTATTCGTATCGTAAGCCACCAGGAATACCACAAGGCGGAAAGGCGTCCAATAAATGTATTAAACAAACTGCTTGTCCTTTGGCAGGTTGCTGTTGCCCAAACAGCCAACGTGAAGTCGGCAAGGGCTTCCTTTCTGCCCATTGCGTTGGTATCCAGTTTGCATTTGTCAAGCCTGCTTCTCAAGTACGGTGTTAAGTCTCTTGGACCACAGAGACAGGGCGGGGCAGCAATCTAAACCCTGCCCTGTGCCCAAAAAGAGAGCGCTCGCCTCTGGCAGTTTCACGGAGGCAGTTTCCCCAGCGTTCTGGCAGAGCCGTTGTTGACCAGTTTGCCGCTCACACCAATTAGTAATTCTAGCCGCCGCCTCCAGTTTCCAAACAGCAAAGCTACAAAAAAATAACACAGGTCGGTTGCAATCGATGGGTGTGTGTGTGTGTGTGTGTGTGTGTGTGTGTGTGTGTGTGTGTGAGAGAGAGAGAGAGAGAGAGAGAGAGAGAGAGAGAGAGAGAGAGAGAGAGAGAGAGAAACTGAACTTCCCCGCTGAAACCAAGTGGACAGAGCCCAGCCAGCTGTGACTGTTGAGCTCCGGACATCTTGTACTTTGCAAGTGGTATGATCTTTTAATATCCTCGGGCAGTGGGGGGGGGGGGGGGTCCCCGACGCAGTGCCCACAAAGTGTTTCTTAGGAAGGAGGCAGGGCCAGGTGGTGCTTCTGCCCAGCAAGGCTTCTGATTGGCCACTGGAGGTTCGATTGGCTACGCCAGGGGTCTGCAACCTGCGGCTCTCCAGATGTTCATGGACTACAATTCCCATCAGCCCCTGCCAGCAGGGCCAATTGGCAGGCTGCAGACCCCTGGGCTATGCAGACATTTTTGAAAATGTTGCTTTGAAAGCAGCTGCCACCACTGCAAAAGGATCTTCGCTTTATGACTGTAAGTGAGCGTCAGCAGGCATTTTGCAGCTGGCTCTGCTTCCTATGGCGAGCATTTTGCGGCACGGCTCACCGTGCTACATCAGAACTCCAACGGCTTTAAAATATCCTAGGGTGTTTCTGAAGGGAGCCGCAGCAGAAACCTGCCCCTCTTAGGGATTACATTTATTTCCACGGGGCAGTCGGCCTTCCGTCTTAGAGAAAGGTGGAATATAAATAACGTAAATTTAAAAAAGACCCCTCAGACAGGTCTAGGGAAGTGAAGTCCTGCAGGAAAAAGCTTAATTTCCCATTTCCAAGGACTTAATTTCCAACTTGGCCAACAGCAAAGGCTGTTTACCTAGCTAGTCATGTACAATAACTATCATCTTCAGATGAACTGGCAGGAAACTCTTCATACGGAGTATAAATATACATCTTAGTGCACGGGCAAAGAAGTATCTTATTTGCAAGGCTGAACTGCTACATGCCTTCATTTAAGTTTAGTGGCTCCATTCAAGCTGCCGGCAAGTCCTACTTAAGCCTCTTTCATTGGCTTAGATGCAAAACATTTTGACAAGCCATTACAATAATTATCATAGGTTTCACCAGCTTTTACTGCATTGCCTTATACCAGGGGTGTCCAACTCTGGCGCTTCAGATGTTCATGGATTACAATTTCCATCACCCCCTGGGGGCATAGACAATTGGCCATGCCAGCAGAGGCTGATGGGAATTGTAGTCCATGCACATCTGAAGCGCCAGAGTTGGACACCCCTACCTTATACCTTGCAGTTCACTTTCTGCATTGTTTACAGGGGCCAACTCTGGCCCTCCAGATGTTCATGGACTGTGACTCCCATCAGCCCCTGCCAGCATTAGATGTTCTATGCATGATTATTCTAATGTGGTATAAACAGCTCCAAGCCTATGCAAGTGTGGAGGGAGAGGTTAATTAATCAATACCCACTCTCCCTACCATAGTGGGCTCAGAGCAGTTTATACCATAAAATAAAAATATACAATAATAAAATAACAGTATGCTCCAAAGCCTGTACACGTGGCACATAATTACATCATGTTGGAACTTCTGGATATTCCCAGGCCCAAAACCCACAACAGAAGGGAGGGGCAGAAGAGGAAGGAAAAGCGAAAGGGAGGTCAGCAGTGATGGAACCGGAACCCGTTGCTGTGCTCATCTAGAAACTGAAGGAATAAATAACTACATAACTTGGGCTTTTTGATAATCCCTAAAAGCAATGAGACAAAAAAAAACCCCCGGATACCTGATTTGTTTTCCAACTATCGTTAGCTATAACATGATTAAGCCACGACAGGGACACAGACAATTTTCGCATTCATGTCCACGGTCTTTGCGAGGTTAATTCTGTTGTGGCTTCATGTTTTTTTCCGTCTTATTCAATAAAACATCATCTTTTCTTGGGTCACTAAAAGATCAAAGTTCATGCAAATCTCCTGTCTGGTTCGCTGGTTAATGGCTCAAAAGAATGGAACTCACTCTTCACATTTTGAATTACCTGAGCTAGAGGCCAAAAAGTTTCTCAAAAGTGATAAATCCTTGAGATCTCTGAGGAAAGAAAGTTTTTGCACAGACACAGTCTTGAAAACTGTCTTTAATGGGGCACAAGGAAGTATCTCTCACTGTACTGGGTTTGATTCCCCGCTCTGCCGCCTGAGCTGTGGAGGCTTATCTGGGGAATTCAGATTAGCCTGTACACTCCCACACATGGCAGCTGGGTGACCTTGGGCTAGTTACAGCTTCTCGGAGCTCTCTCAGCCCCACCTACCTCACAGGGTGTTTGTTGTGGGGGGGAAGGGCAAGGAGATTGTCAGCCCCTTTGAGTCTCCTGCAGGAGAGAAAGGGGGGATATAAATCCAAACTCTTCTACCCCCAGATCCTATTCCGGTACTCCAACCATACAGCATACTGGTTCTCAGGGAACAAAAATTGCAACATGTCCACCTACTGAGTTCACAACTGAGACCCTGCAGATCCAAGCCCCAACAATCTCCATGGGAAATGACTAGTCAGGGCGTTCTGCCTCGCCCTCCCCTTCCAAAACCCAGGCACCCACTTGGGACAAACAAGGTGGACAGCTCAGACCAGACTCCCAGCAGCTGTCACAGCCTCCGCAAGAGAGAGGTTCAGAGTGTGGCCGGCGTTCCAGGAAAAAAGTGAACTCCTAAGCCGAGCAGTCGCGACAGCAGCCCTGATGGGAAAGTGCAGCATGTGCCGTGCTCGT
Organism: Sphaerodactylus townsendi; assembly: GCF_021028975.2. Lineage (NCBI taxonomy): Eukaryota > Metazoa > Chordata > Lepidosauria > Squamata > Sphaerodactylidae > Sphaerodactylus > Sphaerodactylus townsendi. The sequence continues at coordinate 7,144,459 of NC_059430.1, read as the reverse complement.
GTTTCAAGAGCAAGATGCACCGTTCCCATGCGGCATGTAGCACAGGGCCCTGTTCCTTGCTGCCGCCCACCAGCCCTTTGGGATTTACTTTCCCCGAGCCTTTTAAAGCAAGCTCTTTAGGACGCCGAGAGGATTCCAGACTAATTGTAGGTTTCCAGCTGGTTGAGCAAGAGGCCCCCTTTCGAGGAACCGTACTTTGGTTTCCCATTGAAGACTCTACCTGTTTCAAGTGCTCTCACAGAGGAGCTGTGAAGTTCAAAAGACAACCGTGTGCCAAAGCCTTAGCAAGAGACCACACCCAACACACAGTGGCTGCCAACTGTGGAACACAACTGTGGAAGGGCGGGGGAGAAGAACTCTTCAGAGTCAGAGAGCTATTTTTCTTTGCATGAATCAACAATCAACTAACATCCCCTCCCCGGGATTTAGTGGTTTAGAGCCAGCGTGGTTAAGAGCAGGTGCTCTCTAATCGGGAGAACCAGGTTTGATTCCCCACTCTGCCACTTGAGCTGTGGAGGCTTATCTGGTGAACTGGATTAGCTTGTGCACTCCAACACATGCCAACTGGGTGACCTTGGGCTAGTCACAGTTCTTCGGCGCTCTCTCAGCCCCACCCACCTCATAGGTAGATAGGTAGATAGGTAGATAGAACATAAGAACTAGCCTGCTGGATCAGAGCAGAGACCGTCTAGTCCAGAACTCTGCTACTCGCAGTGGCCCACCAGGTGCCTTTGGGAGCTCACAGGAAGGAGGTGAAAGCAATGGCCTTCTGCTGCTGCTGCTCCTGAATAGACGGACGGACGGACGGACGGACGGACGGAATGATAGAGGATAGAGGATGGATGGATGGGTGGGTGGGTGAGAGACGCATGGATGGCATAACACATATCAAGGTCCTTTCATTTTAAGCCTGACGGTTATGTTGACTTAAAGGCCTGCACTGCCCAGCCAAGGAAAGTGGCAGTCAATATCTATGTTTATTTGCCTTTCTATTCCTGTGGGCTTCCACCCTCTCTTGGCTGAAGTCTAGGCATTTTGTCAGCTGATAAAAACTTAACAGGACAGAATATGGAGCAGAAGTCAGCCTTCTCAAAAACCTGATTTGTTGAATGTGCACACAATGATTTGCTGTCAGTAAACCAGCTTGCCAACCAGCAATTCAGTGTTTCTGGTCTGGAGCCGAATGCCCAGCGGCTTCCTTTTCCCATCACATCCGGCATTTGCTAGCTTGTGACACAGTTTAACAAGTCTACAGAGCAAACATATTGAGGATGAGAAGGCTGAACTGCAATCCGTGCCCAAGAAGCAGTAGAAATCACAAGCGCTTGGAGCAGTAAGATGGATGTCCTGCTGCTGGTGTGGAACGAAAGATTTACTCAGCTACTGGAAAGTAAAAATGGAAGCAGAAGGCAGGCTGTGTCTGAATAGCTTCATTTTCTGCCACCTGCCAACTAGGGTTGCCAGCTCTGGGCTGGAGAATTCCTGGAGATTTGGGGGTGGAGCCTCAGAGGGGTGGGGTTTGGGGAGGGGAAGGACTTCAGCAGGGTACCATGATGTAATATTCCACCATAAGAACATAAGAACTAGCCTGCTGGATCATTAGAGCCAGAGTCCATCTAGTCCAGCACTCTGCTACTCACAGTGGCCCACCAGGTGCCTTTGGGAGCTCACATGCAGGACGTGAAAGCAATGGCCTTCTGCGGCTGCTGCTGCTCCCGAGCACCTGGACTGTTAAGGCATTTGCAACCTCAGATCAAGGAGGATCAAGATTGGTAGCCATAGATCGACTTCTCCTCCATAAATCTGTCCAAGCCCCTTTTAAAGCTATCCAGGTTAGTGGCCATCACCACCTCCTGTGGCAGCATATTCCAAACACCAATCGGGCTAATGCTATGGAAGAAGTAAGGCTTCCCTTTGATTAGTCCTTCTAATTCTTCCCCCAGCATTTTCAATGGATGCCCCCTGGTTCTAGTATTGTGAGAAAGAGAGAAAACATTTCTCTCTGTCAACATTTTCTACCCCATGCATGGGATTTTATAGACTTCAATCATATCCCCCCTCAGACGTCTCCTCTCCAAACTAAAGAGTCCCAAACGCTGCAGCCTCTCCTCATAAGGAAGGTGCTCCAGTCCCTCAATCATCCTCGTTGCCCTTCTCTGCACTTTTTCTATCTCTTCAATATCCTTTTTGAAATGTGGCGACCAGAACTGAACACAGTACTCCAAGTGCGGTCGCACCACGGCTTTATATAAGGGCATGACAATCCTTGCAATTTGCAACCTTGCAACCCTCCAAAGCAGTCATTTTCTCCATGGAAATTAATCTCTGTCATCTGAAGATTAGTTGTAATTCTAAATGGGGGGGGGGCAGGGGGGACGACTCTACCTGCCATTCAAAGCTTCCTGACATTGGGGTTTTAAAATTCAAAATCTTTAAAACAGTCTTTCCACCCAACTTGAGGTCCCCAAAGCAGTGAATAACAGAGCCGTGTTAAAAAGCCTTAAAATAAATTAACCCAGAGACATGAATGGGAAGGAAAGAAGGTCAGTCAATGCGGGAAGACCAAAGAAAACAAAGTTTTCACAGGGTATGGAGAAGACAATGGCAGGAGGAGGCAGGTCAGTGTCTCTGGGGAAGGAATTCCATCTTTCTGGCGCCTGGACCAACTGAGATTTATTTTATTTTTTTAAATTGATCTGTGTACTTATTTCCTGCCCACTACCGAACTCCCTGGGAGGGGTACAATCAAAAAGCAATGTAAAACAATCTTAAAACCATCATAAAATCTACTTTAAAAACCATGTCCATCCCCCCCACGCAAACCCTCCTAAAAATAAATATTCATTCATCCCCCATAACACCCCCTGACACATTCAAAAATTGGGCTGGGGATGAACCAATAGAGCGCCAGCATGACAATAGAAAGTAAAGTAACAGGAAGTGGGGGGGGGGTGCACGGCTGTGTGTTTAATGTTTTGGTGACAACTACAGTTTATAAGGTCCTTGTCAAATAATAATAATAATAAGAGGAGTTTGGATTTATATCCCCCCTTTCTCTCCTGCAGGAGACTCAAAGGGCTTTACAATCTCCTTGCCCTTCCCCCCTCACAACAAACACCCTGTGAGGTAGGTGGGGCTGAGAAAGCTCCGAGAAGCTGTGACTAGCCCAAGGTCACCCAGCTGGCGTGTGTGGGAGTGCCCAGGCTAATCTGAATTCCCCAGATAAGCCTCCACAGCTCAGCCGGCAGAGCAGGGAATCAAACCCGGTTCCTCCAGATTAGATACACGAGCTCTTAACCTCCTACGCCACTGCTGCTCCTAAGGGCTAATGTCTCACAATTAATTTATTGTCGAAGGTTTTCACGGCCGGATTCAACTGGTTCTGGTGGGCTTTCCAGGCTGTGTGGCCGTGGTATGGTGGATCTTGTTCCTAACGTGTCGCCTGCATCTGTGGCTGGCATCTTCAGAGGTGTATCACAGAGGGAAGTCTGTTATGCACTGTGTCCAGTGAGAAGGGAATGTTTAGTGGGGTATATATTGCCCATGTCCCAGGGTGGGGAACCAATCAGTAAGTGTTTGGGTGGAACTTGTTATGCAAAGATGTGGTTGATAGCATTTGTATTGCAGGTGGGGCTTATCAGTCTAGGGAGTGATTCACCTTTTCATGCCCTGCAGCAGCAGCAGTATTGGTGAATGCAAATTGGTGAATGCCGGAGATGCGGTCTTTTCAAGCTGCACATCTCGATGCTCGATCTTCAGGTGGTAGTCAAGGGTCATATTTATCTCCACACATAAGAACATAAGAACAAGTCTACCGGATCAGACCAGAGTCCATCTAGTCCAGCACTCTGCCACTCGCAGTGGCCCACCAGGTGCCTTTGGGAGCTCACCTGCAGGAAAGCAATGGCCTTCTGCGGCTGTTGCTCCCGATCACCTGGTCTGTTAAGGCATTTGCAATCTCAGATCAAGGAGGATCAAGATTGGGAGCCATAAATCGACTTCTCCTCCATCAATCTGTCCAAGCCCCTTTTCAAGCTATCCAGGTGAGTGGCCATCACCACCTCCTGTGGCAGCAAAGTCCAAACACCAATCACACGTTGCGTGAAGAAGTGTTTCCTTCATGAAACCCATTCTCTGCCAGCAAATTCTGCATCTCAAATCACCTAGTCCAGGCACAGTTTTGGGCGGGGCGGGGGGAGAGACTGCTGGCAACCCCCCCCCCTTTTGCTTTCAGATCAACACTTTTTTTGTCATTGAAGAAGGGCTTGCACAGCTCTCCAGACAGCCTCCAATTCCTTCCAGGCAGTTTACGGCTTTATGTAACCTTCTCCCCCACCCAATGCACACAATTTCCACACAGTATCAGAGTTATGAGTGACAGTAGGCGTGTGCCGGCATTGTGTGCAGAGGCGTCGGGGCGGGTGGGTAACAACACCTACAGAAAGGAAGCTTGTATATACAAAACGAGGTGGAAAATAAAATACCTGGGCACTGAGAAGCAGAAAAAAAAACGTGATACAGATACTCTTCAAACAAAAGGATGGGTTTGCCCTGAAAGGCTAGCAATTAAGGTGACCGGCAGGTCAGGTTTTGAATTCCTGCGCACAAAGATAACCGCAGTGCTTAGGGCAAGAG